>NC_053120.1:11749096-12049096 GCF_010015445.1 Perca fluviatilis
ATGTATATGTATATATATATATATATATGTATATATATATATATGTATGTATATGTATATATATATATATATATGTATATGTGTATATCTCTATACATTTAGTTCAATATCATCCTCTGGTTTAGACTTTTCTTTCCAATACAGAGCCTTAAAACTAATCTGCTCGCTGCTTTGATAGAAGTGCAACCAGAACTGGATGTGTACTTGTACAGTCATGAATGTTGCACAGTTCAAGGAGGATTAAAACATCGCTGACACAAGTGTTAGAGGGGTTAGAGTGGAGACCTAGGCAGCTTTACTGCTCACCAGGAGTTACCTTTGCTTTGAACACACTGTCCCACAAACTGGGTTTCAAAGTAATTGCTTGCTTTTAAACTCCATTCAACCAGCTGTCAATCTAACCTTCTGCATTTGAGAAGCTCTTCTCCAGTTTCACTGCTCTTCATTAGGAAACGTGTACTGTATGTGAAGCTGTGTTGCGGTTTTCTGTGTTGAGCTTTCAGGTCATAGTTTAATGATCAGCTCTCTTTCTGTCTTACTGTGTTTTTCCCCAGGGCGACCGAGGACCAGCAGGTCCAACCGGTCCAGTTGGGGAGAAGGGGCCAAGGGTAAGTACAGTCACTCAGGATATACTGCATAGCACTGCATCTTGTCTGAGAGTTGGTAAACCCCAAAGACAACCAGAGATTAAATGCATTGTTCAGTAAACTAATGTCTAAGGATGATGAATATACAACTGAACCACTGAGCAATTTTTGGCTGTAAGATTTGGCAGACCTTTCTTAGCTACAAGGTTTATTTCATGGAAATGAAAGCAGACTCACTTGGCCGAAAAAGGTTCCATACTTTTGAAGAAGTTTTGTTGATACAAATCTTTGCAAAATTCTGCCGTGTCAAATTGGTTTTCCCACAGTGAATGCTGAGGATAGGGATGAAAAGCAAAATCCAGCTTTTATTTCAGTGACTCTTTTGGAACACTCAGTCTGATCTGGTTGATCAAATCCAGTGATTAGGCTGTGCAAACACTGTTTGGAACTGTTGAAATACCTTATGGTGTTCTCGGTCTGTGATGTCTCTTTGCAGTCATACAATTCTTAGTTAATCGTCTGTTGTTTGAATGAGACCTGTGATTTGGGGTATCAGTATAAAAAGAATATGAATAAGAAGCTGGTCAGCATCACTCACCCCCAGTTTGTACCTCATTGTGACAGTAATGAGCTCCAGTGTCATACCGTTTTCTCTCATCTTCGACAAAATGTCAACTGCTGGTGTTGTAATTTGGAGTTAAAGATTTTTAATGGCGGAGCAGAAAAATTTGTCTAAACTTGTTTCAAATGCCAGGGTAAGTACGATTGTGTCTCATTGAAAGTATAAAAACAACTTCCAGTATTAACAAAAAGGTTTTGTGTCCATATGATTTGAGTTTTAGTTTCAGTTTAGATGACTTGCGCAGCCCCAGTCCACAGTCTGAGGCCTATACCGACGTACAGCAAGAACACACTGGGAGCAAGATCCCTGAATGTTAATAATTATTGATGACGTCATCGTCCATCATGATGTTTCACTGTGGACATTGTCATATGCCAATTCGGTAGACATCGCCCAACCCTATGCTGTCCATTGCAGCAGTGTTCCCACTGCCTCCTGTACTGATACATGAGCGAGGCTGGCCTCCCTCACTGTCCTGGGGCCTTGGATTAACTCCATGTCTGGGCCTTTGGGCCCCAGTCCTGACCTAGCTGGCAGACTGGCTAGCAGGCTGTCTGATTGGCTGGCTGGAAGAGAGGATGACTAATTTGGTGGCTGGCTGGCTGGCTGAATAGTTAGATGATTAAATCACTGCTAATGTGTGTGCATGTTTGGCTGAAAGAGAGAGAGAACAATGTGACTTATGTAAGGAGTTATGGTGATTTGTGTAAACCAGTTTGTGCCATGATGATACCACATTAGCAAAGAGTGGCAGTTTGACTTTGAGCTGTATCACCACAGATTACAATGATCATCTCTTGAAGTTCTGTTTCTGTTTGAATGGTGGTTCACACGGATAAGATTTACCTGGTAAATCTCAGCCACTTTAGTCTTTACTGTTTTTTCTTCAATAGCATGGATAGATTATTACAGAAAGAGAATGGGTGTGATGAGAAGCACAGCTGTCTCTTTTTCTTTAGGTGGTCTGGAGCACATTCTAAGACAACATAATATGGAACACAGTCCTACAGAACAGTTCCAATCCTTTCCAGTTACAGATGTAACCGCGTTTTACTGCACAGTTTTGTACTGCTGCTATGCTTTTGCTCTACACTAGTCATCGTTAAAATCCTGAAGCGCTAATGCAGCATAGTTTGAATAATGTGTATAATAATGGTAACCACCATTACTACCCATGTAGCAGATGCCATTAAACAGTGACATCATTTCTTGTCTCCCTTTCCTTAATGTTTGTTGTTTCTGTTTTGGTGTAAGGGCTATCCAGGGTTGCCAGGAAGTCCAGGGGACATCGGCCTGCAAGGTGCACCTGTAAGTGTCTTACCCTAATCATGTAATACCAAATGCGATACGATACAATATGATATGATTTTTATTGTCAGCCAGGGCTGAAATTCTTTTTGCATCCCTGGGTAGCTCATAAAAAAAAATAGGACATAGATATACATACAGACATACATAAGATGAATAGCACCAAAAGACATACATGAAATATTACCACAAATAACATAAACACACGAGTAAGATAACAGAGCATATATGTATAACAACAGAAAATGGCATGAACATACACAGACAAGGTCTTGGAGACTTATAACCCTGAATACATATTGCACTGGATTTAATGTATCTGGTGAAATAGTAATTGTTTGCACTGGTGTATGTGTGTGTTTATGTATATATATATATATATATATACTCTATGTATTGAACTGTATGTATTACGCATATTGGTCTTTCATTGACTTCCTTTGCCAATGTTTATGTTTTTTTTTCCTTTTGATCCCTCTGCATTTTGGATTTAGTCATACACACATTAGTACTTAATGGACTGAGACGCTTGGATGCATTGACTCTCATCTTCTCTTCTCAGTGTCTTGGCTGGATATTATAAACGCCTAAATAACAAGCTTAACTTGGACCATTAGACTGATTTGGAGGAATGTTCTCTTGGTTGTTGTAAACACATAAAATTTAAGGGGGGTTATTTGATATATCAGTTTTCCTGTTTCCCACAATTTAGTCTAGACCTGTGTTAACAGTATGTCTTAACTGGCAGATTGTTCAGTAGTTCTGCTAAAGCCTGCGTAGTGCATTAGGACTAGTGTTTATGTCGGCTATAAGACACACTAAGAGAGGTTTGGCCCTATTAAGTTTGTGTAAATATTCTCACTTTGTTCCATAGTGTGTCTAACTGCACCTTGCCAAAGAAACACTATGAAAACCAATCTTTATTTTGTCTCTGCCATCCATCTTTTGTCTGTCTTGTTTTTTCTTACAGGGTCCACAGGGGCAGAGGGGTAGTGCAGGCATCGCTGGGACAAAGGGCAGGAGGGTAAGAGCTCTATTTACCTTTGGGGCATTAGATGCACTAGTCCTTTGTATGTTATGTGAGCTGACTTTAACTCAACAACTCATGAAAACATCAGACCCTTGGTTGTCTGTTTCATATTACGGTTCCACCCCCACAAACCAAAGGTTAAAGCAATTAGAAGACATGTGTTTGTCCTCCTCGAAGCTTCTTTATAGGTGCATTAACAGTGGTTCCATAAGCCCCATGAATATCCTGTTGAAAGACATTAATGTCACATGGGTATGGTGTGGTAATACTGGTGAGACATCGTGTGGCTGAGAGGAGAATGACACCTTCAAGTGAGATGGCAAAGATAGTTTTATGATTTCAATTGTGGTCAGGCTTTTTTACAGCTTTCCAGAATTTCAACATAAATCTAGCGGCAGCAGCAGCTGAGATGCATCGTGATCTATCAGATCAGAATAAACAAAGGAGGTTTCATCTTGGCAAGTTCGTTTCAAATTAAATACAACTCAGCTATATCGCAGTTTGTGTGTGTTGCCTTTTGAAGCAAAATGTAAAAGTCTTTATTCAAGAGCAGCTTCAGTGATGCCATATAACTAAAATGGGTCTTGGGCCAACTTGGTTTGTCTGTAAATAACATCCCTATGTTTACGTAACTAAATACACTGTTGAGCGGTTTGGACCTCTATCGTATATAATGAATAGATCTTTTTATGTAAAATCTAAAAACAGTTGAACATCAGCCACACATTATAACAACATTATAGGTTAATAATTTTCATAGTTTTTTTTGCCTTACTTTCTGGGATGAACATACTCAATCCAAATTATTATTTGCCATTGACAGTTATTGAATAATACAATATAATGTTATTCTCTGTAACAGTGTTGTATTAAACCAAGAAATATACTGTAGTTCCTCAACAATCAATGGCCAAACACATGGCCAAGAAGTGATGTACATACAGGTATGAATATTCATTTTCAGTGCATTAATATTCATATGAAATGTTGATGTCAATGACGCTAAACTAGAACTGTTATCTTGTTAAAGAATATTTTGCACTGACTGTGAACGTGGCTGTTAATGTATGTTTATTGTTACCAACTTTTTCTAGTGAGGATTTTGTTAACTGCATGTTAGCCAGGTATTATCCATGCTAGTCAAAGGTTTTGTACCGTTTTGGAAGGTGTCAGTACTAGGTGATAGTGCCTAAGTGCCTAACGCAAAAAATAAAATGCCTACCACAGATTTAATTTACTTTCCTAAACTGAAAGTTTGCATGTGCTTCACTCGAGTGCCGGACTGCTTTCCAGTGCCAAGGCTAAAGCTTTCGTATTTAATGTGAATCCATTTAAGCTAATGCAAGAAAATGGGCCAGTAAACATTTTGCCAAGCAAAACATATGGTAGCACTTGACATGCCACAGCTGTGTTGTTTACTCGAAGTGTCAGTGTGTGGTTCCATTTCCTGTCTTAGTGAGGTAAGATATAGTTAGCCTAAAATCCTCCATCATGGACCAGTGGAAATTGTGAAAGCTAATCATTTGAATCAAAGTCACATGTCACCCTTGTAAGCTTTTGTTGTTTTTTAAAAGATGTTTTCAACACTGCAGGGTTTTTTTGTTGATAAAGAAATAAACCTCAGAATGTAACATTAAAAAACCTAAATCTAACTGCTGCACTGCTTATCACTCGTTCTTATCATTTTGCCCTCTGAGCTATTAAAGAACAAGTCCTATCTTGGAGCTGAATAATCTGGTGTGCACCTGCCCTAGTTGGCACACAAATGCACTAGATCTAAAGCTTTTTGTCGTTGTGGGAAAACTCACAGTCACTTCCTCCTCTGAATTATGAGTTGCTTCCCTCATATCTAATATATCTATCTCTGATTCCTCTTCCATTCACCATAAAATGCACCTCACCGGCTCCACAAATGTTCTTGTAGCCGAACTGTAATAATGTGTTATATGTGTTATTACTACAGATGGTCAGATACCATTTTTTGCTTCCCGATACCGATTCCGTTACCTGAACTTATCTGCGTAAGCGTATCTGCAGATACCGATAACAGTGTGTCATATATTTTGTTATGTTTTAACAGCTGTATACTACTATCCCTGTATGGGGGTGATATGATTTCTATCTTTGTTGTACGGCCTGGCTCCGGTTAAACTTTTTGTGAAACATGAACAAACGCAAACAATGAACGCTTCAGAACTTTCTTTTATTATCCAGTTTGACAAGTCAGTCATAACGGAAAAAGAACATAAATAAACTACTTTAAAGTCGATTTTCTTCAGGGCTTAATTAGGTGGTATTGGTATCGAATCGGTGCATAAACTCCAGGACTTTCCGATACTGATACCAGCATTTTAGGCAGTGTATATATATATATGTGTATATATATATATGTATATATATATATGTATATATATATGTATATATGTGTATATATATATATATGTATATATATATATGTATATATATATATTATATATATATGATGTATATATATAATGTATGTATATATATATATATATATGTATGTATGTGTATGTATGTGTATGTATGTATGTATGTATGTATGTATAAAAATTGGGTACCTTTTTGCTGAATCAGTGAAAGACTAACGAGGGTGGAACACAGGTTACAGTAAAATTGGTCACTTGGCAGAAATGATTGCCAGAATGACTTTTAAACCAAGTTTGGAGAGAGAGGTGATCTATAGGAAGGAACAATGAGAGGGAAAGATAAAGCCGTGTTTGCCGTGTCTGCCTGGAAGCTTGATGTCTGACGGAAGCCAGAGGTTCAGACAAAATAGGAACTGATAGAGAGAGAGCCATCAAAGGTAGAGATATAAAAGACAAGATTGAAACAACAGATTGGCTGAAAGTGGAAAAGTCCTAAAAGAGCGGACAGGAGAGAAACAAGTTTGTATTTACAGATTTGTATCTGTCACCCTGCCTGCGTGGTGGTGCTACAATGTTGGGAAAGCCCTGGAATGTTTGGGGGTTGAAAAACCCCTGAGTAGATAAATAATACAGACTAATTACTTTGTTGTTGGTGTTATTTCAGCGTTAACTGTATATGTCAACGTGTGTATGATGCTTCAATGGTAAATGTATTACAGTACGGGACATTCTTTGTTGAGTGATGTTCAAAGGTGTGTCTCGTGTTCCTGTTGCATAGGGGCCCCAAGGTCCAGATGGCCCACTGGGAGAACCAGGCCCTGAGGGCACCAAGGTAAGCATGCACACCACCCTGTGGGAAACATCACCATGTGCATGTGAAGATGGAATAAATGTATTACTTTTGTTTGAAATATGTCCATCCTCCTATATATTAGGTACATGATTAGAGCTGGAATTATGTGCTCAACTTCGGACACTGCTGTTGTGAAATTATTTGTCAGAGCTTTTGAATGGTTTATTTCATTAGTCACTCTGATTTTGTTTTCTTTCTAATACCTTTCCAAAATGTGTCAAACCTTTTCTCTTCAGGGTGAAAGGGGTGACATTGGACAAAAAGGAGGGCCAGGATTCATAGTAAGTATTCTTTAAATTAATATGCCATCTTGTACTAGCTTATGTAAGAAAAGGACAGAAAAAAAGATAATAACATGCTACAAAGTTTATACTCAAAACATTAAAAATACTGGTAAAGTACCTGCTATGAGTATGATGGTTTAAATGTTTTATGTGTCACACATTTCTGGATGAAGGCTTCGGGCTCTTAAGAAATGAAAAGGCAAATTTATATTTGCCCTCATTCATCCGAAGCCAAGAATAATCATAGTCAGAAAAAAAGGCACCATCCTGAAGCATCTAGGTTAACACATGCATCCCTTTTGAAGATGCCCATTCACCTCATGGAAAAGACATTACCACATAAAACCGTGGGGTCTCTGTAAAAGCTTGGTAAGCCTTTCAGTTTTTATTTGCCTTTGTCTCTTTGCTCCTGTATCAGGTTATACAAAAAAAGAAGTTATTATTTATGTGCTGCCAACTTGTAGAGAGGAAACCTGAGCTATATGTAGAGGATTAGCAGGATAAACATAAACTTTATATTTAACTGATAGCTAGCTGAGTTAAAATACAATCCAGCTTCAGATTTACCTGTGACGCTTGGTTTTAATAAAGACATTTAAAGTGCAATCTCCAATTTTTCAAAAGTGTACAACTATATCAGCTCAGCCATTCTAGGTGTGGGCATAGACCTACATATGTTTGCTTGTATGTTTACGTATATGTGATGCCTCCTCAGGTGCTGTTCATTTAGGTTGAGCGTAGTTGATAGAAAAGGATATAATTGACGTCCATATGTTACAATGGCATACACATTTATGAGCTACAGTAGGTTTGACTGATATCAAAATTTGTAAAACTGTTATGGATCTGCACATTTAGCAGAGCAATTAACTGCAAATGTGTTTCCATAGAACAAGTTAATGTTGTCTGTTGTGCTGAACCATTGGGTGGCTGTGGCTCAGGTGGTAGAGTGGTCACCTACCAATCGGAAGGTTGGTGGTTTGATCCCTGGCCCTGCAGTCCCATGTTGAAGTGTCCTTGGGCAAGACACTGAATACCGAATTGCTCCCGATGCTGCGCCATCGGAATATATATGTGTGTGAATGTTAATCTGATGAGCAGGTGGCACCTTGTATGGCAGCCTCGACCACAGTGTATGAATGTGGTGCTTTGAGTATTTGTTAAGACTAGAAAAGCGCTATATAAATACAGTCCATTTACATTCAAATGCTTCTGGCCAGATTAATAACACTCTCATTTCGGCCTCGAGTTGCAGAAATTCTCAAATACATGAATTGTAAACTACAAGGAAGCCAATACATTCATCAGGATAATGATCTTGCTGCTCCCTCTCGAGGACCAGCAGGGAAATGTGTAGAGACACATAAAACCGGATCATTGAAAAACCCAGCACACACTAAATCACCAACTATCCGACATGGAAGATTAAAATGTTGCCAATATTTCTCTCAAAATAAATTGAAACCATTTGGGTTGATTGCAACTGCATGTCATATAATGATTTCTCTTTTTGAAGGGCAAGGCTGGCAGTCCAGGAGAGAGAGGCCCTCCTGGGAAGAGTGTAAGTAATGTGTAACTGAATGCTGACTGCTGGATGTCTCTTTCAGAACTTTACTTATCCTCTTCACTTTAGCATGTAGCATTATTATGCCTACAGCAGACAACACAGACTTGTTAAACATTTCCACATCCTCTTTTCACCTGCAATATATATATTTATATATATAATTATTACTTAAAGAGTGTGCACCCATAAAGTCACCCAAGAGGAAGTTAAAATAGAGACTGAGCGGTGTTTTCAGGCTCATAATCAAAACACATGTGCGTGTATTCCCCCTAATTAAACCGGTGTGTGAGGTGCATTTGTACTAACATGAATTTATAATGACTCATAGTTTTGAGTAACACAACATACACACTTGGCTGAATTGCCTGCTTCTGTTTTTAAGAAATTATAAGTAATAATTCACATGTTTTTTGTGTGGAGCAGGAAATTGTACATTATAAAATCAGGGCTCTCTGGTGGACACATTATATAATGGCAAAAGTATTTCTAAATTACCACAAACATATCTTTGTCATCAATGCACTGCAAGCAAAGTTATATCTTATCCGCTGACATGTGGGTTGATACCAGTAATATCTACAGTAGCTAATAATGGTCGATGATATCAGCCAGCTGAATAATTGGTCAGGCTCCACTTTAAGACTTTAACAGTCCCTGAGGAGAAGTTTTGTCTTTTCTGCAGCTAAGAATGCGATGTAGGACACACATTGATTATTGTGTCTTGTTTTAGTTCCACACAATAGACAGACTTTTGGCAGCTTTATAGGACCATTTTGGTTGAGTCTTGTTTTTCTTTTCTTTTTTTACCATAAAAAAGATAAATGGTAGTTTTTATGCTTTTGAACTGTGGACGGATGAAACAACTGATGTTCCACAGATGGTAGAAACATGCAAACAAAAACCGATCAAAAACAGATTCAAAAGCAGATCCATGTGGGCTGTCTAACAGTCAAATCATAATCATTATATCCACAGTATGTTTCTTATAGTTTCATACATTTGTGGCAGGACTTACAAAGGATGATCCCCAGTCAGAGAAAAGCCCTGTCACCCACATGCTTAATCGGTGTTTGGCTTGTGTTTCTGTATTTTCCATTGACAAACGAGCTGCTTTCTACTTTCTCTAATCATGTGTTGGCTTAACATTTGACATTTCAGGGTTGTTTGTAATTACTCTTAACAGACACACAAATACACACATAGACACGTGCAGGCCAGTACTCTCACTCTCAGATATACCCATCTGGACATGCACACTTGGACATAACAACACGCACATATTTGGGACTAGTTGTGACCTGTCCTTCTAAGTGCATGCTGCTTGATGTTAAATGAAGAACTTCTACCTCAGATTATCAACCTCCCTCGGGGGGGGGGGGGGTCCACCTCTGGACTCATAGCGCCATCTTGTGACTGATAACGTCTCTCTCAATATATATTATGTATAATTCCTTGCCATTTCTATGTTCTTTGATTAAAAATCTGTGAGTGAATGTGTCCCAAAACCATGTTGTTATCTGTGATGTCAGAGCCCATTAAGTTCAGTGCTGAATGCAATGTTGTAGTTAATGCAGTTGTCAGCGATTGTGGTTGTTAGCACAAAGCACTGTATTATATTGCAGTTTCCATACATCTTCTTGTTTCCCTAAAATCTTCTCTCATTTTTGACAATAACTCTCGCTGGCTCTTTACATAATATGTGAACCGTGACAACATTTCACTGTTTTTCCCGCTCTTTTATTTTCCATTTTGTTCAATTAATCCAGCTTCACTCTTTAAATACCTCATTTACACAGTTTGAGACATTTAAGATATAGTTTTTATTTTTATTTTATGTCATATCTACTCCGTGAATAGAAGCAAAAGTTATTTGAGTGTTAATTATCATGAGTTAGTAAACCAATGTGTTCTGCAGATAATGGTTGATGCTACTGAATTAATTGCTACCACATCAAACTTTGACACATTAATTTCAATGGAACAAGCCGCTATCTCTCACATGCAAAAGTAATGGCGTCCTCTGTCAATGTTGGACTAAACACTTTTCAACATGTTGGAAATTAGCGTGTCTTGTCTAAACTTGGCAACACAATGTTTGGACTACAAAGAGAGCTGACATCGCAGGAAAGCCAATCCGTTTGCATCGCATCAAAGACTTCCTGTCATGTCTGTAGGCATTTGGCAGCACTGAAATATTAGACACAGTCATCATGTTTGTGGTCGCGTTGCTAATGATGATGGTGATAATAATAGTAATGAGAAGAGGACCGTGGCCAAAGCCAAGCTTGCTGCTGGTTTTCTGTGATTACATAAATGAATGACTGAAGCTACACGTAGCTCATGAGTGTGCATGTGTGTTTCCAGGGTAAACCAGGTATTCCAGGCAGCACCGGGGAGAGGGGACCCCACGGTGAACCAGTAAGTATGCTAAGCTCTTCTGACTGTTAAATTGATGTTGTTGTTTCAGAAAACTACAAACAATCCACAAATAAAAAAAATAAAAAAACACCAACAACAGACTTTTCTGGAATCCATAATTATCAGTGCAGTGATAAATCAGATATTGTTATATTTGTATCGTTAGTCTTTTGTAGAACCAAATCTATGGAGGGTTGGTGGTATGTACCACTTGTTCTTAATACATTTGGTCCCCCTAAATTTGCATGTGGCCCCAGCCCGGCCCCTCCATTTGAAATGGTCTAGAACTGCCACAGGAAGCTCCGATGTTGCTTTTTACAAGAAATTGAGAGGGTAAAAGAGAGTTATTTAGATTTTTCTATGTCATATGTATATGTTTATTGCTTTCTCTCTCCGTGTCCCTCACACCTTTCAGCACCTTACCTTGTGCTTCCCTTCTTGGATTAGTCTTAGTCAAGTTCTTGATTTTTCCTGGAAATCGGCCGACCCCTCAGGGACATCAAGAATGTCAAACAATCAGATACAAATATTTATTAGGATAGGAGGTTCCAATAACACTAGAGGCTCGGTTTGTGTTATGGGTCTCATCTTGCCTTTGGCTGGTCTTCAGTTTTACTCCAGGCATTCTCAGTTCTCCACTTTCCCTACTCTACAGACTTAAACAGTCAACTCTATGTGTTTGTTTTGCCATTATATGCTAGAGTTGTATATTATGTTGTATGGATATTTTATTTCCCCTATTAACTGTAATTGCAATGATATTATTGTATCATTAAGCTAGCGTCCTTAAGGCTTCTTATGATGGTTAATGTTCTTGCAGGGACCCAAAGGACCTTCTGGAGAGGCTGGACCTGATGGAGAGCAAGGACCTGAAGTACATTACATTAAATATTTGTCACTATTTATCAATTCATTATTAGGGGTTTGGGGTTTTTATAGTTAACATTCATATGCATACAGTTCAAATTGAACATAACTCACGCCCTTCGTTCCTCATCTTCGTAGGGTGGGCCTGGTGCAGAGGGGGAACCGGGTGCCATCGGAGAGCCGGGGTCAAAGGTCAGTGCTTCAGTCGCTACCACGCTCCAGCAATGTGAATAGCCGTGAACTTGCTCAGTCACTTTGTACTTGACATAACTGTAGCCTTGGAGGAAACAACAGCTGATTGTCAAGTCTTACACTTCCTCAGATCCAAGTAGCAGTGGTTGGTGTAAGTCTGGCACTGTGCATGCACATATGAGTGTTTTGGCCTCCAGACAGCCCCATGTTGTGTTTTGTGTCCCTGCAGGGTGATGTTGGGCCTCCAGGAGCTGAAGGGGAGCAGGGACAAGAGGGAATGAGAGTGAGTAACTGCAAACAAGCCACTAATCCCTTCCTTCCTTGTGTTTGGGTAAATCTAACCCGGTCGTATATTTACTCCCCCTCATTTTGATGAGGATGTCTAATCCCCCGGCCCGAAGAAAGCAGGGCAATGGAATTGTTTTTGTCTGATGGACTATATAAATAGCACTCGGACTGCCTGAGTCTCATCTTACTGTATCAGCCACAGAATTTGATTCAACATTTTTCTAAAAAGGTTGCTGAAACATCAGACCCCAGTACTTTTTGGACTTATTTCAGTTTAATGGATGAAGGAAGATTAAAAGAATTAGATGATGTCTGAGAAACTGTCCATTCTGCCCTGAATTCTCTCATCTTGCCTAACTGCCTACACTTGGACCAAAGATATTTGAGATCATACGTAAACACAATACAAATGTACAGGGTATTTTTTTGTTTTATTAGTCACTGATTACAATTACTGTACACCATAGTTTCTTCTGTTTTATGGCACGCATGCTTTAGATGGTTACATGATTCTTTCCTTTGGCAAAAGAAATAAGTTGTCTCCACAAACTTGACATGTTAAACCAAATCTTAGCAGAATTAATACATCAGCATTCATGAGTGGTCATTCGGCCACTCTAGTCAAGACAAAATTCCAAATTCATCTGTTCATTACTAGAGATGTTCTGATACCGATACTACTATCGGAAAAGCCTCCGATACTGCCTAAAATGCTGGTAATGGAAAGTATTGGAGTTTATGCACCGATCCGATACCACATAATTAAACCCTGAAGAAAATCTACGTTAAAGTAGTTTATTTATGTTCTTTTTCCGTTACAACTGACTGTCAAACTGGATAATAAAAGAAAGTTCTGTAGCGTTCATTGTTTACGTTTATTTCACAAATTGTTTTTGAGCCAGGCCGTACAACAAAGATAGAAATCACATCACATCCATACAGGGATAGTAGTATACAGTTGTTAAAACATAAAAAAATATATGACACACTGGTATCGGATCGGTACTCGGTATCGGCCGATACGCAAGTTCAGGTATCGGAATCAGTTTTCGGGAAGCAAAAAATTATATCAGACCAATTTTTTATTCTTGCTCTACCCCTTTTAATAATCTCCTGGCTATAAGAAAAAAACTTAACACCCCCTTAAATTCTTGTTTTTGCTGACCTCCAGTGGTTTCCCTTCTCATGTTGATGCAGTTATGTACAGGTGATCTTCAGTGACATCACTGTGTTCACAGATCGCAACACTGCACCCTTCTGACCCCACCCAACTACACCCATCAGTGATGTTGGCTGTGGTCAGAGGTGAAACTGCCTTCAAACGTTCAACCAGAGAGGGCAGTGAAAGACTGCTTTTCAGTCTGGTGATAGGTAGTTTATATCCTTGACAATTGCTCCGGTGCCACAGGAAATTGAGTATAGTCTAGCTAGCGGTCTGGATGTACCCCGCAGAGATCTGAGGAGCAGTAAACCATTGTCCTCATAAATCGACCGGAGTTTAAAATTCCAACACAAGGAAAGCGAAAGGAAACGGACATCGGCGAAAAGACATGCATCCGGCGGAATTTCCTGCGGCACCGGAGCAATAGTCAAGGATATAGACTCCCTAACACCAGACTAAAAAGAAAAACATGTTTTCATGTACCTTTAGTGATATCTAGCTGTGCAGATAGTTTAACTTTAATGAGCCCTGGATTGGAGATGCTAACATCAGCAGCAGCAACAGCTGTTACTAAAGATGCTCCATACATAGAATTTGCCATAACGGAGACAATAACAATGTCACAGTTCTCACAGTTCTCTTTGTTTTAAATGGTGATGTGTTTGTAGGGTCCTCCTGGTCCTCCTGGTGAAGACGGTCCTCAAGGAAAAGATGGAGCCAAGGTAAACAAGACATTATTGACTAAATCAATCATGTAGCCAAAATGAGTTATGGATTTGTTTCTAGCAGGCCCTCTCCATAGGACAACAATAATAGGGAGTATTTAGTGGACTCTGCTCGCTTTAGGTCTTCAAAGAGAATAGTTCAGGATTTCAAAAAGTTAATTCAAGTCATATACTGGATATGACACCACAATACACGTATCCACTCAATTTCACACTAGATTTGAATGAGATATAAATTTATATCATAAAGGAAATGAAAATAAAACCATTCCTCTAAAGCCATTTGTCAGCTTCTGAACACCACGGCTTGTCTGACCTAATGACCGCTCTCTGTTGGTAATCTGAAACTTACCGAATTAAAACTGAACTGTCTTTCACTCAGTTTTCCCTGGTTGTGTGCCTCTCTTTCTCTGTGTCTTTCACACCGTCAGGGTGAGCCTGGTGAGCGTGGGCCAATTGGAGAGCCAGGGGACAAAGGAATGGAAGGAGACTCTGGGCTCATAGGACCACCCGGAGAGCCTGGGAAACAGGGCTTTCGTGTAAGTTTATATTATGTTTCTAAACAGCCAGATGCAACAATTTTAATAAAACAACCCTGGGGGCAATTAACAGAAATTGCTGCATGTATTGATGTTCTGATTGACTCCGAAAAGACACACTTGCATGCAGTTAAAGGAAAAAAAACTAGATCTGCATAAAAATTGCGTTGGATTACAGCTTTTTGCAGAACTGGTTCCTCTGGTTTTCCACTGTGGTTATTTATGAGTGACAAGATTGATGGATCCTAAGCATATAGCAAATAATAAGACATGGCAAAATGAATTGCACTCTTAGAATTTGAAATACATGCAACTGACAGAGCAGATCACAAAACTGCTCTTAACCAAATAATGCCTTTGTTTCCCAGTAGGGGTCAGCCTTCTCTTCTACAAAGCTCTTTTTGCTACTGGGGCAGTACAATTTTATAGATTTTGAATGTTTAGTCTTGCATGATGGATGTCAGTCAAAGTCTTTGCTAAGTGCTTGTTTGTTTTGAGATCCAGTTCCAGATTTATCTATAGGGGTTTAGGGGCAGAAGGGTCACAAATGTCAGGAATGAAGGCAGCTTCAGGGCACACATTCAAAGCTGTGTGAGGAAGTTTTACAAACACTCAGTCCAGTTTCCAATGTAAGCTGACAAATCTGGTTTTAAACGGCATTGTGGACTAAAGATAATGTCTGGGGAAAAAATGCTGTAGTATCAGGAACACAGGTTGGTGTTTCATGCGGTGCAGTTACAGTATCAAAGTATCAATGGCTCTGATTATAGAATAGATTTGTAATGTCTGTGGTAATCATTGAATGGATCTCCTGCTACAGGGGCCAGAAGGAAAACTAGGGGCCCCAGGGAACAGAGGACGACACGGAAAGAAGGTAAGGACCTTGTTCACCACCACTTTTCCTCTAAAGTACGTTTCCCCCTGCAATGGAACAGCAGAAAGCAAGAGGACACAGTCCAAGGCCCTTTGGCGTTCAGTTTGTTCCAGAGAACTATTGAGTCACCTTGTTTCAGCTGCTTGAGCTATCATTTGCATCAAATGTAAAGTTGACAGGAGTTCAGAGAACATGAGTCAACTTGAGAAGGATAAAGTGACTGCAGCCAGCATTAAAGTGCTCATATTATGCTCATTTTCACATTCATAGTTGTATTTAGAGGCTATACCAGAATAGGTTTACATGGTTTAATTTTCAAAAAACACCATATTTTTGTTGTACTGCACATTGCTGCAGCTCCTCTTTTCACCCTGTGTGTTGAGCTCTCTGGTTTAGCTACAGAGTGAGGCATCGCACTTCTGTTCCATCTTTGGTGGGAGTCGCACATGCGCGGTAGCTAGGTAAGGACTACCAGCCAGTCAGAAGCAGAGTATGCGGGCGTGCCATGCTAGCAGCTAGGTGAGCATTATAACATGTTACAAAGTGACACACGTACGTGTACAAAAAAGATATATAACACAATAAAGGAAAGGGAAAAAGCCAAAAAGCATAATATGAGCACTTCAAAGACAAATTGCCTTTTGAGCTAGTATGGATTTTTTTTCGTGTTGAAGGACGATTCGGACAGAATGGATGGCTTCCTGCTGTCAAAAGAGGTTGAATGCCGACTTTCAACTTAAATGATAGGCTCCGTACTGGCTTTTTGTCATTATTGCGGTTTGTCATACTCCAATGACATTCTGTCTCTTTCCAGGGAGAGAGAGGTCCTCCAGGTCTTGTTGGTGAGATCGGCACACGAGGAGACATCGGCCAGCCAGGCGAGCCGGGTCTGAAAGGTGCCAGGGGAACTCGAGGCACACCAGTTAGTTCCCATTCTTTCTCTCACTTAATCCTGTCTCAGAATCAGACTGAAACTTATGTACAGAGATAAGTGATCGTATTAATCCAACCAAAGTCACATTTAGTCATCATCTTTTGCAGTCAATGTATTGTTAAAAGGAACTTTTTTAATCACCAGCCAACATGGCTAGTTCATTTTTAAAGTTACCAGCCAATCAGATTTTTTTCACTAGCCAAATGTTTTACTAATTTCAACAAATTTGAATAACTTTACTGCTTAATTTCATCCATAATGCACGCTAGGCATGTAGCCGACAGTTGTACGACACATCACGACATAGTGTTCATGGGAAATGGATTAGTACAGCAAGCAGTGTTTCCAGATAAAGATTACGTTTCCAAGCCAAACACACACAAAAACGCTCAAATTTCTGGGCGGAAAACAGACCAATCTGGCACATTCAAACTAGTCTATATCCATGACGTTCCACTTCCAGGATTGCTCCGGTGCTCCCAGAAATTCCTCCGGATCACGCTTCGCCCAGATATCCGTTACCTTCTGCTTCCTTTGTGTTGGCATTTTAAACTCCAGTGGATTGATGAGGACTATGGTTAACTGCTCCTCAGATCTCTGCAGGGTAAATCCAGACAGCTAGCTAAACTATTTGTCCAATCTGAGTTTTCTGTTGCACGACTAAAACAACTTACCAAAACAAGTTTCTTCCCGAGGCTATTTTGCAGCAGCACCATGGCTCCGTCCGGCGCTTAGCACTGCCCAAGACGATTGTGATTGGTTTAAAAAAATGCAAATAAACCAGAGCACGTTTTTCTCCTATCCCAGAATGCTGTATGGACTAGCCAGACCTTCCTCTGCAGCATTGTGGGGAAGATCTGGCAATGCAAGACTAGATTCAAACAGACACAGTCTTATTGGCGTCTTTGTTCTCCAGCCAAATTGGCTACTAACTTTACAATGTTACCTGCCAAAGTTTATTTTTACCAGCATTTGGCGGATTGGTGCGTGTTAATTTAAAGCCCTGATTGTTAATAGGTTTTTTTAAATGGAAGAGAAAAGGTCTTTGGGGAAATCAAAGTAAGAAATGGTCCTTTTCTCAGCCGACTGGAGGGGCGTGTCAGTATTTGATTGACAGCAGCTGGCAGGTTGCCAGAAGAGAAGGGAGCACATGACAAAGCAAACTAACTTGGCTGTAGCTACATGTCATGGGATGACGGCTAGTTGTTAGTGTATAGAAGAGTAAGGACCACACCAACATCTTACTGGACTGAAGTGACATACATGTGCATTTACATGCTGGTTAATGTGCTGTATCTGAGCAACTAATTAGCTATCTTTCTAACTGCAAACTAACGTTAGCAGTGCACTTTTCCCGGTGAATGTTTGTTCAGTCGGTCGCTCGTTCAACAAGGTGCAGGACAAAACGTGCTCATGTTTGTAAGTTATTTAAAGCTTTAGTGCGTAACTTTTTGATATTAATAAACATCCGTTACATTCAAGCCTTTGCCAAATAAGTTGCTACCAAGCTAAGTAAGACTGTCAGCTCCACACAACTCTCTCTGCATTTCTCAGTATGGCTATCTTCAGAAGATTGTGTCGTCCGGCGACTTTCACCCGCAGAAACTCAAGTTTACCTCTTCTGAAGAGTCCATCATGTTTTTTTAATCCTCCGTGTCCTCCTTGGCTACTAGCAACTGTGTGGAGGTGGTGCGCGATCACGGAAGGCTTGTATCATGTGGACGCGCCGACAGTTTTGTCGTCATTGCTTAGAATTCCTCACAGGGGGCAACAGGAACTACGCACTATAGCTTTAAGGAGGAGATTTCTTGTGGGGGTAAGTCTGTGGCACTTCGTGTAGCAGGCTACCATTGAATTAATACAAATCTAGGGGGCACCATCATAAAACAAAAATATATAGTATATCAATTTCTCTCTTTTTAAGTTTCTGATTTTTTTTTTCTCAAAGGAATAAATAAACTGAATAATCAAGTGATTTACAAAGGACATATAAATGAAATGTGTAGGGAATAGTGAATGATGGAGTGGCTTCAGACACACTTTGAAGTTAATCAGGGACTGCTGCACGTTTTCTCTCAAGTAGTTCAAACTAGTAAAGTAGTTCATATTTTGTTATTATGGTTTATGTAAAAATAACAATTTAGTTACTGGTAACTTAAAACTGGAGCCAACTGGACTGATGTAGTGGAGTAAAAAGAAGCCTAAAGTCTTTCTCAAAATTGTGCTTAATGTAATATTAATTAAATTGTTGTTATGTAATACTAAATGTAATGTAATTGCACATTAACAAATTCACCCTTTTGTAAATTCCAGTTAGGAGCTTTCTAATTGTATACTATGACATGTCCAAATGTTTTTTGAGTATTAAAAAAAAAGCTTCAAATGCCCTTCTTTGTTCCGGGCCTTTGTTCCGAGAGACTGCAAGAAAAGACAAGATGGGGTTAGACAAAATGCCAAGAAGAAGGCATCCATTCTTTTCTTCTTTACAGGGAAAGACAGCTCTCTTCTCAGCAGAACCACTAAGACCGTGTTGTGATAGCTGTGGAGAAAAGATTTATATCCCCGTCGTAAAACAACTCTGGGCACAGAATTCAGTTCTTATTTGTGTCTGTTCGAGGCCAAGGTTATATTTAGCTAAAAAAGCTAAAAAAAACATTGCTAGGACTGATTCACCATCTAATTTTGTGTGCATTTTCTTCCAGGGTCAGCCTGGAGTCATGGGGATAGAAGGGCAACCAGGACTGGCAGGATACACAGTGAGTATCACCTATCTGTTGTTTTTACGAGATCCATTTGCCAATGTACGCATACATACTGTACAGTTCTTACTGTATAGTTTAATAAACCCTGACTGGTCAGGAGATTTGGCTTAGCACATCCCACTTTGCTTACATTCTTTGGTGGCCTATCTTACATATGAGTATTACTAAGTTATCTAGATAACGTTTTTTTTTAGAAAATACGGGAAATAAATATTCACCATTTGCGGTGTATCCATCAAACTTAATCCTGCTTCAAGGAACTTTATACATGCTTCAGATACAGATCTAGACTCAACATAGCTGTTTTCAATCAAGCTTACTCACCTCCCCTGCTAGCCTTGTGCCGTAAGCCTAGCATCTGCTGGAGATATCCTGGGTTTGAGTCTGGTGGAGGACACATCATCATTTTCCATTACTCATTACTGTTAATTATCCAAAATACAAGGGAAAGAAATACACAAATAACCACAAGAGCAAAGACAAGAGGTGGAATGTAACATGGTGAAGTCAACAAGCTAATTTTTCCAAGCAACTCCACAGGTGCTTGGTGTTTATATATTTTGTATTGATTTATTTGATAGGGACATGCATATTTATGAACATTGTTGTATAAAAAACACCATGTAAATATGCCAGAATTAGTCAAAATAACTACTTTTCTTCTGCAGTCCCTAGGCAGGTAACATAGGACTAACATAGAGACAGCCAGCAGTCATACAGCACTCATTCACTATAAATTAAAAGGTACACATAATGGTGACATATACATCTGAGACGATACTGTGTTCCGTTTAACAGTGAAAGTGTATGGGTGATGAAATGTGTGACTGTTAAAAGTGAGTGCATCTCTGGTTTTCTAGGAGCCACTGTTTTAAGTGAGTTTTAAAGCTGTTGAATGTAGGACCATCTCTTATTGGGAGGGGCAAGCTATTCCAGAGTTTACCTCCTATTATTGACAATACATTTTGTCCAGAAGTGGTGCGTCTAAATGGTATCACACAGTCCCCTTTAACAGAGGCCCCTGTACTACCTCTGCTTTCAAGTCTTTGGAAAAAGCCATGCAGCGGAGGAGGGGGGCAGGGGGGAGCAAGATGATGTAACACTTTATATGCCAAACAAGCATACTTGAAATGTTTGAAATTGTCCAAGCTTAAAAATGTATGTCTCTCTAAGATATCGCAATGGTGAAATGACAATACCTTTTTATCAAAAGTTTTTATGGCTTTCTTAAATAGAGATTCAATGCTTTTAAGATGAGTTATGCTAGTTAATGACCAGTTTGTAAAACAATACTCAATATGTGAAAAGATCATAGTATATAAGGACAACTTGGCAGCTTTGGTGTCAAGAAATGGCCTAACTTGTTTAAAATTCTGCAAATTGAATTATGTTTAGGCTGTGAATGGATCTACAAATCTGGTCTGTAGCTACAACATTTTGAACATACAAATACTGTAGATTAGCTTATTATATTAATATATAAGAAAATGATCAAGTATGCAGTAGATCTCCAATCTCTCCTTTTCAAACCTTGCTTAAATTCCCCTAGTATACGTAGAGTGACTTTTTAAGTATCCTACTTGTATGCTGGATGACAGTTGGCAGTACTTTTAATGCATTGATCCTAAGACACATTTTAGTCATTAAATACTGTTTTTCATATTCATTCATTTGGCTCAAACTGTTGGGTAACAGCTGCGTAACTGTTGTAAGTGCAGTCCTGCGAAGAATCACTTGGAGGTTGAATTGAACATGGTTGGTGAAGTCTACAAGCTAATTTGTCCAGGCGACTCCACAGCCTGGTCAATGCCAACATCAGTGGGCTTAGGTTGCATAACTTGAACAGGCACCTCAAGTTCTTTTTGTCGCTTTAAATGAATGTGTATAGGTGTGTACTGCATGAAGGCTCTCAGACTCGGTCACATTTCACTCAGGTTGCTGAGAGATTTCTGAGTCTGTGCCAAAAACCCAAATCCTTAAGTGAAAGAATTTAAGAGCTTCTATACAAAGAGTTGTGTTTATATTAAACAGTTCTGATTAATATGCTGACAGCTGAACTCATGTTTCTCCAGGAAACATGCTGTAGCCAGTAGAAGTATGACGGCTTTCTTCGGCTACAATAATGCGCTTTCTTTTTTTTTTTTTTTAGGGTCACCCTGGCAAGCCTGGGCCCATTGGACCACCAGGGCCTAAAGGTGAAAAGGTAATATGATACCTGAACTAGTGTTTGAAAATTAATTATTTCAGTGTTATAGGTTTTGATGTATTTCAATGTACTGTCAGGTTGCAAAAGCTTACGTCTGCATGTGTGATTGTGTGTGTAATGTTTTCTACATTCCAGGGTTATCCAGGCGAGGACAATAAGACCCCAGGACTGCCAGGGCCCTTAGGTGAACCAGTAGGTCTTGCTTTCCTTTAAACTCTCCTTTCTGATCCCTAACACTTCTTGCTCTGTTTAGTCCAAGCCATTTAAATACCGGATTGACACTGGAAGGAAAAGTTAATCCCGATCAATTCCTGATTTTAGCACCAAGTCCACACATTTTGTATCCCACCAGATTGACAATAATGTATGAGTGTTTCTGTTCTTAAATCTGTCACGCATATGGACCCCTGATTATCAACCTGTGTGGCTAAGATCTTGACTGTATTAACAAGCTAAAAATGTTTGGCAAGGGGTGTTTACACTTCAGGGTAAAGCTTAAGCTTAGCTTTGTTTGTCTTCTTATATTCAGTCATAATGAAAATATACGTAGGTCTCATCACAATGAGCACAACTGTTCTATTGTTAAATCTAAAACAGGCTTCCTTACTGTGCATTTATACAAAACGTGTCTCTGACAAGGGCAAGAGTTACATTGAGGGCCGTTACTCACCCTAAGTTACCTCAAAGATTCTGCATCCAAGATAACAAAGTCATTGAGACATAGACTAATATCAAAAGAGGATCAGGACTTATCAAAGAGTCTTAGCAACTTGGGAAAGCTCACAGGCAGTGGTGGAATGTAACTAAGTACTTTTACTCAAGTACTGTACTTAAGTACAAATGAAGGTACTTGTACTTTACTTGAGTCTATTCTTTTCATGTCATGTTCTACTTCTTCTCCACTACATTTCAGAGGGAAATATTGTACTTTTTACCCCACTACATTAATCTGACAGCTTTAGTTACTAGTTACTTTACAGACTAAGACAAAACATAATGTAGTTTATAAAATACAATGGTTTATTATAAATTAATCTAGCCGACCATATATATGCCTACAAGTACAGCAGAAATGATTAGCCGATTAAACACTTAATTGATTGACAGAACTGTTTTGATTATTTCCAGTTTCTGAAAATTTGAGGATTTTTCTGCATTGAGTACTTTTACTTTTAATTCTTGAAGTACATTTTTTCTGATGTAACTGACATACTTTTACTTAAGTAACATTTCCAATGCAGGACTTGTACTTGTAACAGAGTATTTTTACAGTTTGGTATTAGTACTTTTACTTAATCAAGGATTTGAGTACTTCTTCCACCATTGCTCACAGTTATACAGCACCATGACTCTTGTGCACTTTGAGACACATTTCTCAGCTCTGGACATGACCACAGAGACAGGCCTACATTAACAATCAGGGTTACTGGAAGTCGACACAGGTATAGATAGCAGCCTACCATATGAGTGGTATTGGATTATCAAGTTGGCACAGTATCGCAGTACGTAGCATGAGCAGTACAATGGTAGCCTGTGTCTTGCTGCGGCCCCTGACCAAGATTGGCTGAAAGTAAGGTTCAATGTGAAATTACGCCTTTCCATTTGATTCCAGGATAGATCCAGACTCATAGGTCACATCTATTCAATATGTTGTGTGTTGGCCTGAGAAATGACTCTGTCTTTACGTAGCTGCCCAGCTCAATTGAGGCTTTGTGGGCATAAATGAAGGCATGCATGTACAGTATGTGTGTTCATGTGTGTGCATCTGTTTCTACACAGGGGCCCCCAGGAGAACGAGGAGAACGTGGAGAGCCAGGGGATGAAGGATATCAGGTAGACCAAACTACTAAATCATCATCAGACATATCACACACTTACCACTCAGTGTGCTTGTCTTCTTGATTGTTGTTCGTACTCTTTTGGTGCTCCAATGAACACTGCTCTGCTCAGGTACTGTAAGGGCAGACCACACATGTGGGAGAGGATTACCACATTCCCAGCAATAAGGCTGCGGAAATCTGGTGTTTTTGTCACTTTATGCATCTCAGTCCCAGGCTTCTTTTCTCTCACAAAAGTAAACCCACAGTTGGTGTTTATATTAAGCTGTGAATGGATCTACAAATGTAGTCTGTAGCGACAACATTTTGAACAGGCAAATCCTGTACAAAAGCTATTTGATTTAGACGATAACAACTGTTTTGATGTTTTATCATATATCTTCTTATTCTAAATTTGTTATCCCAGTGTATAATTCTAATTATGAGAATATTATTATATTAATATATAAGAAAATTACCTAGTATGCTGTAGGTATCCAATCCTCCTTTTCAAACCTTGCTTAAATTTCAGCACTAATAAAGAATGAGAACTGAGAATTAGAGAGAATTATAATTATATATTAAAATATTTTTCAGGGCCATGTTGGTACCACTGGATCTCGTGGAGCTGTTGGACCGCAAGGCCCACCGGTAAGTCAATAAATGTCTGTAGTACAGTAGCTACAGTATATAGTAATAGTACTATATACATATATATATATATATATATATATATATATATATATATATATATATATCAGTTTTAACATATTTTTGATATGTGCATTCAAATCACTGTACCAGTGGCTTTGTACCCATGGTGGAGCACATTAACTATAAACAGTGATGTAAAAAGACAAAACAACATACTGACAATTGTGCTGTTCTTAGAGACTTACCAGTAGTTGGGCTAACTATGTGAAATATGTGTTTTGGCTAAGGGTGAGACAAGAGTAGGGCATAGTCAGAAGGATTAGGAGCTTTTCTGTGTCCTAAGTAGACAAATTGGCATCATGGTGTCCACACAAAACTTAGGAAGCAGTGTAGATAAAGTGTAAATCCATTCATTACATTATGCAATTTGACAAGCCAATAATGTTGTTTTTCTGAAAACCTGTGAAAACCTATTTCCACCTATTTCGTCATGTAAACAGAGTATGGATTCATATGACATCGTCGTTTTTTTGTTTGTTTGTGTGTTTGTCTTTTTTCAGGGATCACCAGGCCTCCCTGGAGAATCAGGCCCAAAAGGAGAGATAGGCGCTCCGGTGAGTCAATGCAAATCCCCATAGCAAGAAAATGAAACGTACAGTACATGTATGTACATCACTTCACTCATGTATAAATGTGTCATTAAACTTTTAACACAGTCCTGTCCAGCCACTGCCAGCAGGGTTGGCTTTGGTTGGCCTGGGTTAATAAATGACACTTTGGATGAAGAAAGCTCCTTCTGTTTTCTGACAGAATGAAAGACTAACCACAGACATTTGGCCAAACCACCTTATATTTTTTTTTACCTGTTACCAGATAAACACGCTAGTACAAAGACTCTGTGACCTCTGGTCACAGAGCTAATCTGGTGGAATTTTAGTAAAGGAAAAAAAAAAAAAAACTAAATTCAGCGTACAGCGTGTCTGCCACACAGGATCTGCTGTATTTCTCTTTTAAATGTACGGCTTTGGTTCCTTGAGGGATAGCTTTCTAGGACTGTACATACTGTACATATCTGACTATATCAGGTTCTGGAGGTCAAATATGAAAAGCAAAAGAAAGACAGATTTTTCTAGAATTATGTATAGAATAAGTGTATAAAGTTGATCTTATTAAGCATGACAATATAATCTAGAATGTGCTGTTATTAAAAAACAAAGCAGTGGATGTTTCCTGTGTTAGTGTTAAGCCATACATTTCATTTAAACACCTCATTGTGATTTAACCTAATTGAAAACACAAGACAAAGGACATTCAGTGGGGACAAAAAAGCGATAAATATAAAAGTATAGTAGTATAGTATGACCTTGTGTGTTTTTGTGAATGCTGGTGTATGTTTTAGTTGTCATGTGTGTGTTTATCCAGGGCTCGGCCGGAAAGAAAGGAGCAAGAGGGCTGAGTGGAGCTCCTGGCATCGAAGTGAGTATCACATCACCTCAACCAAATGCATGGCTGAGAGAGAGACAGCAGCAGCAGTCGTACAATTAAGAGCACTTTCCACTACGATTAGCTGTGTGATAATGATGATGCAGCTCGACATTGGGGAAACAGCTGACTGAGTAGCTTTAGCATTACCAGAGTATTGCATGTTTACAAATGAGTTACCATCACTGCATATACAAAAGGGGAGAGCAGGCAATAGTAATAAATAGATCATGTAACTTAAAAAAATGCCCTGCCGCTGTCCATCATTAGTTGACATATTGCATGGGTCACCAAATGTCAGCAGCAACAGTATTGTATTTCCTTTAAATGTCTAAATATTTCCAATGCGTTACTTTCAAACTTTATTGATCTGTAATTGGGTCCTGGCAAAAACTTTTTTGGGCTGAGGTCTGCAGGTATGCATCTCTTTATCTACAATGGAGAATTCAGAGGAAGAATTAGGGAGTAGAAACCTGGTATGGTAAGAATAGTGATATTATGCTCATGATATGTCTGTAGCTGCTCCTCAGGCTGAGATTGAGATTGAGTGACATTGTCACTGTTGGAAATGTTCCAGGGGTCACTTGGTTTACCTGGACTCGTGGGAATGAACGGTTACCCAGGGCCGGATGGTCCCCCAGGACTGACTGGCTTACCAGGATTTCCCGGAAAAAAAGGACGACAGGTAACCAATGACAGTATCATATAGTCAGTAATGTACTTATCTGAATATAATTGTGTGCAATTTTAATGATCTACCCGTTTTGGTTTAATCCAAAGTAAAAGGGAATGTAAAGAAAGTAATGAGTAAATGAATGGCTTCTCTTTCTTTTTACTTTCTTAGATGCATATCTCATTTCATTATTATCTTTTGGTTTAAATCAAACCCCTCTCTTCTTACCACTAACGACTATATGGATAGGAATATCTGCAACCTCTATTCTTCCCTCTGTGCTTTCTAAATAAACGTCCATCTCAATGCGTGATAATCAGAAGGCAACAACAATTAATGAAATTGGATCTTCACACAACTAGGTCTATTCATCTTGTTTTTTTCTGCAGAATATAAATTGAGTCTCCATAATGTCTTTATTAATGGCACTTTGGCCTGCTTAAAGCTATAGTGCGTAGTTTCTGCCGCCCCCATGAGGAATTCTAAGTAATGACAACAAAACTGTTGGCGCGTCCAGTGGCCAAGGAGGACACGGAGGATTAAAAAACATGATGGACTCTTCAGAAGAGGTCATTATCTTCACTCGAGTTTCTGCGCGGTAAAGTCACCTGACACCACAATCTTCTGAACATAGCCATACTGAGAAATACAGAGTTGTGTGGAGCTGTTAGTCTTAATTATCTTTGTAGCAACTCATTTTGGCAATTGCTTGAATGTAACGGATGTTCATTAGTATCAGAAAGTTAAAGCTTTAAGCAATACTATTTGGGTTATTATTTTAGAAAAAGGTTTAAGTAAGTTAGTAGGCCCTTCTAGCTAATCACATACAAAGTATTATATCAAATATATAAAAGGCAAAGCTCCCTGATATGTTTTACCAATGTCAGTCATAACAAAGATGTCTGAGCTACACAGATGATGACAAGTGGAAAACGTGGAATTATGAGGGTGGTCGGGTTCACATTTGAAAATTACGAATCTGACTATGTGGCTGTCACTCCCACACAGAGAAGCTCAGTTATGTGCTATGTCTCAAAACATCCTTGCTCAGCACAATCATTGTAGGTCACAAAAGGGATTTGCTTGCATAACTGAACCTTCAAGAGGACCTTTCCTTTACTGTACTTAGTGCTAAAACTCAGCAGTCCTCACAGCAGAGATGAAATACAGCTGCAGACAACTTAATCACCTGACTGTTTTTTGTTTTTAGCTGCATTAGATTACCAAGTGCCTCAGGAGACACCATATAGACCTCACTACGCAGTCAGACACCATGAAAACTTGTGCCACATTGTCCCCTTAGCACAGGGATTTTTATTTGACTGCATCTGAATGCCCAACGCTTTCCTTCAGCTGCTACCATCTGTAGAGTTAAGACTGAGACATACGGCTGAGATTGACTAATCATTAAATGCCTTGTTTGATTTGATTGGCTTCTTCTGGTTGCGACTGCAGTCGGTTTATCCAAATAAGTGTGCAGCCAGGGTGGATTGGGATTTCATGCATGGATGTCTTTGTCCTTTTCAGCCAAGAGTTGGAAAGCCAAGTCCTTTCTGTCTGGCTTTCATTTACATAATGTTGTGTGAAAGTCTAGTCAGTCTAATTTTGGCATCATGTTTTTCATTTTAACTGAAATGATATGGTTTCTGGCAGAGTCAGTCCTATAACTCTACGGCTCCTAAGTCACACAAAATACTTTGTATAATTTGAAAGAAATACACTAGCTGTGAATTTAAAATGCATGTTTAATTTTTATTCACAGAGACCTTTTATTATATGTGAGCTGTTTTTGGAGATAGCAGGTTTTCTTGAGCCAATAGTCTGCTTCAGTAGTCTAGAGCTCTTAGGGTGGTCTTTTACTACAAAGCACCCGGGGCTGTCTCGGCAGGAGAGGTCCGCTATTTTCAATTTCACACTACGTGCTTCCATAGTGGGAAAGATATGCAATATGGCTTCGTTCTGCCACTGCTGGCAGGCTGCAGAGTCCATGCAGAATAATCCTCATCCTGTCTGTCCTTGTTAGTCATTATTCCCATAATGATTGTCAATTATCTTCTTACTCATTATGTTCCTCATTATCTGCTGCATATTCATTTCATTACACATTGCCAGTTGGATGCATTCCCAAAGTGAAAATGGAAGACTTTGGATAATTTCTGCTTTATTGGACAGTGTAAAAGTGAGCAACAAGAAAGAAATGCAGCAGAGGACATTATCTGAAAGGGGCTGCAAAGCAGGTGCTAGAGGCTTCTGCTTTTGGGTTAGCCATTCAAGAGAAGAAGCACAAACGTGATAACATCAGGAAACTAATGTTATCTAGTTTGTTTCAAGAACCCTCGGAAACACTGACCTGATATTATAGGTAGGGCTGGGTACCAAACTCAATACTTTTTAGGCACTGACCGAATTGCCAGTACCCAATTTCAATACCTAAGGAGTAAATCTCCTCAGCGTCAGTGAGCCAATAAGCATGCAGCATGCTTCTACCAAGATCTAACAATGTTTGTGATTGGCTGTCTAACGTTACACGTCGTAGAGGCAGGCAGGAAAAACTTTACGTTATACAGAGACGGGGCTCACGTAGTAGGAGCTGAAAAATAAATAAAAAGATTTGTGCCGTAATGTGTAATGTTTTAATTTATTTTTGTTTTTTAAAATTAGTGTCAAAAAAGTATTGTTTTGGAACCGGAATCAAACATATTTGATATTGAACATTTTTTTAATGATACCCAGCCCTAATTAGTTAGCTTAGCCTAAAGGATTAAGAACACCTGACCAGTGAGTGCTGTCCAAAAAAATTTAAAAAGTAATTTCAATATGTCTGTAATGCAGAAGCTTCAGACATTTCTGTGCTTGTGTTAGATACCATATTTGTTAGGAAGTAGACGTTTTGTTGGCTCAACAGCAGCTCTGACACAAGACTGAGACAGCCAAGTGTCAGAGGGTGTGTGTGTGTGTGTGTGTGTGTGTGTGTGTGTGTGTGTGTGTGTGTGTGTGTGTGTGTGTGCGCGCGCGCGCCCGCGTGTGAAGGTTGGAGGGGTCAGTTTGAATTAAAATCTCTGACTGATCTCATTAAGCTGATATACAGTGGCTTTTTCTTATACAAGAGCTTCCTAGCACCTGCAGGTTGGGGGTACAGCCATTAAACCTGGCTCCTGACTTATCCGCTCTCCTCACAGCGATCAAAGAACAGGCCTATGTGAGGTGACGACCCACTCAATCTGTTATTCTAATATAACTCACTCCCCACTGCCTCACCACACTGCTGATGGAGCAGGTAACCGCTGTGGTCTGTGGTGTAAAAAAGCAACTCAGTGATTACTTAAAGTTACTTAAAGAGCCCACTGTCAAAAAATATTATAACCAGGAGAGGCCAGCGGACTTCAGCACTGTGGTTTACAGCTACAAAACATTGAAAAGAATTAAAGCTGATGCTGTTTTTTTGGCCTACTGTATGTTTGACATAGCCTGCCATGGACTTTTGAAAACTTTTCCCTGTTAGTGCGTTCAAGTATGCTCCGGCATCAGAAGTTTGAGTTTAAGAGCAGACTTTAAATGCAAGAAACATCCAAATTTACATTGTCCTCGTCAACATCCATGTGTGCTTTTTAATTAACCACCCTTATGAGTGAAAAAAAAATACAAAAAAATGAATGATTAAAAAATCTTTTTTATATTTTTCATAGTAAAAAAATAAACAATCATATTCTTTATTTGTCATTTTGTTTTTAAAATTTACAACATTTTATCGACACCAACTTTGGTTTGCATTCAGGGTCAACAAGGCTTGGTGGGACAAGAGGGACCTGCTGGACGTCCAGGTCCCAGGGGAGAGATTGGACTTCCTGGACCACCTGGAGAAAGAGGCCTGCCTGGTCAGAAGGTAAAAACGATAATAAATATTGACCTAATTGTTTTTTTTATTGTAGCAGTATGTCTCGACAGAACAAAAAAGTCTCCAGTGAAGAAACATTTTCTTAAGTTGTAACAACATTTTTTAAACCCAACCTTTGTGGGTTCAGGGAGAACTGGGACTTCCAGGGGACAGGGGAGCCTCGGGAATCAAAGGCATGGAGGGGGCTACAGGTGACCAGGGCAGGAAAGGTGACCAAGGACCCAAAGGACAACCAGTGAGTATTAAACAGGCATTTGTGATTTAAAGTAAAAATCCATTAAAGCTTTAGTGCGTAACTTTTTTATATTAATGAACGTCCGTTGCATTCAAGCCATTGCCAAATGAGTTGATACAAAGCTGAGTAAGACTATCAGCTCCACACAACTCTCTCTGTATTTCTCAGTATGGCTATGTTCAGAAGATTTTTGTCATCTGGTGACTTTTGCTCGTAGAAATTTGATTGAAGATAATTACCTCTTCTGAAGAGTCCATCATGTTTTTTTAATCCTCCGTGTCCTCCTTGGCTACTAGCAACTGCATAGAGGAGGGGTGGGGGCGCGTGCGCGATCGCGGAAGGCTTGTATCATGTGGACGCGCTGACAGTTTTGTTGTCATTACTTAGAATTCCTCATGCGGGAGACAGAAACTACGTACTATAGCTTTAAAATAGGATTCAAGTAGATTTCCATACCCTGGAATAATTGTGTAACAATAAAAGTGTGGTAGATATTGAGTTACAGATCTTGCCGTATCATTCACATATATAGTATGAACTAAAGTAAGTAAGTAAAGATTCAATTAGAAATTAACTATTCACACAAAAACGCATTATCCCAACATTTTTGTATTGCAAGATATAGGTTTGATTCACAGATTCATACCTTTTTTTTTTAATGGTTATTAAAATGTTCTGTCTTTGACACCTGAAATATATTTTTGAAATATAGAAGTCATAACTGTGTTGGCCACTACATTGCTCTTTTTAAATTGATACCATCCCTAGGGCTTTATAAGTGTATATACATTGTTTAAAGGTCCCATGACATGGTGCTCTTTGGATGCTTTTATATAGACCTTAGTGGTCCCCTAATACTGTATCTGAAGTCTCTTTTATATAGGCCTTAGTGGTTCCCTAATACTGTATCTGAAGTCTCTTTTATATAGGCCTTAGTGGTTCCCTAATACTGTATCTGAAGTCTCTTTCCCGAAATTCAGCTTTGGTGCAGAATTACAGCCACTAGAGCCAGTCCCACAATGAGCTTTCCTTAGGATGTGCCATTTCTGTGTCTGAAGCTATTGAGGAGGAGAGTGGGAGTGGCATTGTGGATGGTGGGGGTGTGGCCTTGACCAACTGCCACTTTTCTCGTTTGAAAGCCATGATGTCTCTCTCTCATGGGTTGGCCAAATTCTCTGGGCTGGCAAAGCAGAGAAAGGGGAGGTAACCTTGCTTGTTATGACCTCATAACGAGCAGATTCCAAAACGGCTCATCTGAGCTTTCATTTTCTCAAAGGCAGAGCAGGATACCCAGGGCTCGGTTTACACCTATCGCCATTTCTAGCCACTGGGGGACCATAGACAGGCTGGGGGAACTCATATTAATGTTAAAAAACCTCATAAAGTGAAATTTTCATGCCATGGGACCTTTAATACCTCTCTAAATATAGCTTCAGGGGGTTAGGTAGCCCATGTGCGTGTCTGACACTTTTCCACCCTGAGTGGTATAACAAATTATCTGGGCGAGACCAAGGATGGAAACATTCCGCCTGGTAAGGCCAAGTTACTGTATGCAAGATCCTCACCCTCCAGAGACCTGCAAAAGAGGTGCTCCACTTTGCTTATGTAAATCCTCAAAGAAGAAGAAAAAAAGAAACAACATTCAATCCCTCGCTCTCCCCTCCTTCCACTAGTTTTCTCCATTGATGCCGTGAAACAGAGAGCAGACTCGGGCCCTTGGGTCAGATCCCTTTACACTTTTCAGTGAATAGAGTTTCTCAGTCAAAGTCGCTGGCACGAAAGTGGAGCGGTCTCGAGGATGTAGATGACTGGCTGTACAAACACAACGTGTCTGCCACCCTGGACGACAGACAGCTTTCAGACAGAGAATAGGGTGAAGACACCAACCCCCCCCCAGTGTGTGCTTCTAGGAGGGTGTGCGAGTGTGGGCTGGGGCATCTGTATCAGATATAAAGCCTTGTGTGCGCCCTAGTTCTTTTAAAGCCAACATGCTGTGTTTCTACTGTGTCTGGAGTTGTAGGTACACACACACACACACACACACACACACAGAGACTCTGTATACTCTTACTTATCATATGATGTGTTTGTCAAATGCGTACTAAATGTCAAAAGTGTGTCAGTGTGTAAAAGGCAAAGCTCTTTTATTACTATGATGTGATTGTCTTTTCTGCTTGCAGGGGGAATATGGGGATCTGGGAATAGTTGGCTTACAGGGCTTTCCAGGGCCAATGGTAAGAGACTTAGCTAACCCACATTTAAAAGAAAACATTTCCTCTAGTATATTGTCCCTGTATAATGGCACACAGGGATTGACAAGACCTATTTTTCCTTCAAACAGGGGCCGAATGGTGATTTGGGATTGAGAGGCTTCCCTGGCCCGAAAGGCCCATTGGGCACTCTGGTAAGTTTCATTTAAAATAGAAACAGTAAGCACACAGCTGTGCTTTCTGTACTGCTGGAATTTTAACCACACTAGTGAAATAATATATTAAAAGGATTACAATGATCTGAAATATGCATACAGATGTCTTCAACTCCTCTTTAGAGCACACACACTTTCTGTTGTAATCATTTAGGACACCCTGAAGTCTTGCGGGATGCATTGTAACACACCTTTCAGCAGTCTCACTGTTGAGAATGTGTAAATTTAGACAGACATGTTTATTCATCCTTAACCCTTCTGTTTGTTTCAGGGATTCACTGGACCTGTAGGCCCTGAAGGAATGATGGGCCCAATGGGAAAACCTGTAGGTTTCTGTGTGTGTGTGTGTGTGTGTGTGTGTGTGTGTGTGCGTGTGCGCGTGCGTGCATGTGTGCGTGCGTGTGTGTGTGTAAAAAAGTATTGTCTAACGACACAATCACAAGACAATGATCAGCGAATACTGTAGAGCTGAGAAGGATGTTGACACAATGGAAATAATGAGAGATATTTTATAACTTTCAATAAAGTCAGTCCATTAAATGGCCATGTCCTAATTCAAGTGTATATAGAATACAGAGCGGGATACAATGCTGGATATGTTTTCATGTTTTTACGTATCTTTTCCACAGGGACCAAGGGGTCCGAAGGGAAGCGGTGGTGAAATGGTAAGATCTGATTCAAACCAGTAACCAAACAACGAAAGGTCTGTCAGACTGATTATGTGATAATGATTTATATTACGTATGATTACATGCTGATTTACCATTTGATTATGTCATGATTATACTGAAGAGTCAGACTTGAAAATGTCTTACCGAGAAAGCATTGCTGGGCCAGTTATAATGGCGCCAGCTAAAAGCAGATTGTGGGTGTGAAAAAAAGAACTACTGTAGATGACGAAGGCTGTGTTTAAATATGCATGAAAGCTAGCTGTGGTTCAGTGGTACTTTTGTTTATATGACTGTCCTCCTCTGTAGATAGGTATGGCTGAGTCATAGTGAAAGTAGCTCTTTTCAGTGTGTCCCGGAGCTCGCTGTGGGGCCTTACAGTACTCTCAGACCCTCTTGTGTAAACAATGTTGAGGAAATGCCTTGTCAAAATGTTAGCATGGCAAACCACAATGCAATCCCCATATTCACTTCTATATCCCTGCTCCCACTCTGTAATGTAAACTGTAGTAAGATTCTTAGTTCAGCCTCTGTAATTCCCACTGACTAACCACTGCCACACATAGACAAACACAGACACAGACTCACACACACACACACACACACACACACACACACACACACACACACACACACACACACACACACACATGCACACACAAACAGACTGTGTACATAATGGCCCCTTCATTATAGCCTTCTCTCAAACACTGATGATGTCAAATATATGCATACTGTCACATATATGGACATGAACTACCTGAAACCACCTGAGTCCAGCTGCCGGGGGTAGCTACTATAGAACAGTCAAATAGCTCCTGCTATTCCTCATAGAATCACAGAGAAAAGTGATGGGAGAAACTTAATCATGATTCTGAAGTTGTTCCCTGCAGAGTCCCACGCTGCTCGCTGTGATGCTGCACCTTGATTATCCGATACATGTTTTTTTTAAAGCACTCAGCTCTCAGTAGACTGATTTTCTTTCTCACACCTTCAGGGGCCTCAAGGACCACAGGGAAGTCCAGGACCTAGCGTAAGTGTTAACCTCACTATCACATCTCAGCTTTATACTACAGTACATGTACTCTATTAATGTAACAATACAGTTCTGTGATATGTCTAATTATGAAACATAGTGGATGAGCTTGCTTTCATTTCAGTCAGTCCGGTTTTGGAATAATTGGTGGCATTGCCATATGAGATTTCAAATGATTTATTATATACATTATAAAATATGATGACTAAAATACTACTATCTTTCAAATGTATTCAGTTCTCTGGTTGCACACTCAAACATCTCCCTATAATGTATCTTCAGAGTCCACTGACACAGACATGGTTTGCCAGAAAGTGATCTGCCCGCAACCACAATAGGCTCATTTTTCACTGTCACTCATTTTGTCGTCTTCTTTCTTCCCACCTTAGGGACCCCCAGGTGCTCCAGGTCCAACAGTAAGTGCTTCATGTCACTCAAGTAGACAGGTAGATAGGATCAGCTAGCAGGCAGGAGCCCATTTTTGAGTTTCATGCAAAATATATAAGGTTTGAACAATAAAGTTGCAGGGAAATTGTCCAGCTCTTAGAGTAATTTATTTATTTACAACAGGATGCGGATATATATATATATATATATATATATATATATATAATGAATTTGAATGACTAAACCCTGTATCCTCATCCTGTTGTATGTCTTAATCTCTGGCTGGAGAATAACCCTGTTATATCTCTCTTTCTTTTTATTCCTGAAATCAAAGATTTGTGACTGCCAAGGCTTCAATAGACTTTCCAAAGAAATAAAGAAAAGCAAGCAGAGCAAAGCCAAGATAAAATAGAGACTGGACAAACATGTCTTGTTTGCATCTTTGCTAAACTATAGATGAGCCAATATATATGAGCCAATGATAAGACGTGCAAAAAAGAACATATTTATTCAGAAGCATTGACACAATCAATGATCAGCCTGTGATACTGATAGAAACCCTCATCACATCTCTTATGTGTCATAACTTGTGGATAAAGTGTGTCTTTCTGCTATCTGAATGACCTTTACCTGCTCAAACATTTGTAAAAACCCAGAAAAACAACTACATCAGATGCCTTTCTTTTGTTTACACACATGCTGAGTTATTCTTCCCCCTACTAAAGTCAGGAATTTCAGAGTTTATTGATGCAAGACTTATTTTACTGCTTTTCTCTGGTATTAAAGTGTATTCTTATTCTATTAAAGTTTTTTCCATATACCAGATGTGTATTGAAACTGCCATGTTTTCTATAACCAATGAAAAAGCCTTTGGATTATAATCTTTTAGTTAAATAATGAACAGGGCACTGAATGTGTTATGTTTTCATTAAACTGAATATGTTGATTTTGAATCCACAGAGGCTGATATATGATGACTCAGCAGTCTACGGTCTATCTGACTCTAACGCTGCCCTCAGCACACAGGTAAGGCACTAATACTCTCAGTCAATGGACTGGGTGGATTCTTGCATGGATGGCAGATAAGTTGGCAGAAGGACAGACAATGAATAAATGGAAGTTAGTTTAAAGCTTTAGTGCGTAACTTTTTTATATTAATGAACATCCGTTACACTCAAGCCAAATGACTTGATACAAAGCTAAGTAAGACTGTCAGCTCCACAAATCTCTCTGTGTATTTCTCATTATTGCTATGTTTAGAAAATGATGTTCTTCGGCAACTTTCACGCACAGAAACTCAAGTGAAGATAATTACCTCTTCTGTTGTCCATCATGTTTTTTAATCCTCCATGTCCTCCTTGGTTACAAGCAACTGCATGGAGGAGGGGTGGGGCGCGGTCACGGAAGGCTTGCGTCACGTGGATGTGCCAACAGTTTTGTTGTCATTACTTAGAATTCCTCATGGGGGCGACATAAACTACGCACTATAGCTTTAAAATTTGTTTCGCACTTTCTGTTGGTTTTGTAACTGTAATGAAGGCACTAATGATATATAATTTTGGAGCTTGATAGTGCTGTCTTTCCCGTTCTCAACCAGAGTTTACAGAACACCGAAATGAGCCTCTCCGATCAAAATACGGAGATACTAAAGACTCTACATTACCTGAGCAGTGTGATTGAGAGCATAAAAAAGCCTCTGGGCACAAGGGAGAACCCAGCCCGTGTCTGCAAAGATCTGCTTGACTGTCATCACAAGCTCAGAGATGGTGAGAGTCTCATCTACCTGATACTGAATGGATGGGAATGCAGAATTTTTTTTAAATTAGATCTTTTTGTTACACATTTTTAAACATATGTAGATGTTTGCATATACATTTGTATAAAATACTTGCTCTCTCTCTCTCTCTCTCTCTCTCTCTCTCACTCACTCTCTCTCTCTGTCCAATTTTAAGGTTGGTTCTGGATTGATCCAAACTTGGGCTGTACTTCTGATGCCTTCAAGGTCTTCTGCAATTTTACCGCAGGAGGGCAGACCTGTTTACATCCAGTAGCCTCTAATAAGGTAACATTTAAGTTTTAAAAAGATGATATATCAACATATCAATGTGCTAGATGAAATAAAGTGCTGTTTCTTTACTTTATTTAATCCTAAATAAAGAGAAATAGTGGTTATATTTTGGATGGTGGGGACAGGTAGTGCTCTGTCATTGCTGTCACTATCCATGTCAGTTAATTCTTTGAACTTTTCCACATTGTCTCGCAAACCAATAAAGCACTCATTTAGATTCACGCAGAACCTTAACCACAACAATCCTCTGTGTTGTCCTTTGCTTTCACATTGTAGAAGGTAGCTTTCCAAACATCTGAATTGTAACCATTTGTGGTTATGATGGCAGACAGATCACACTCCTGTTTCTGCTCTTTGTCACAGATGGCGTTTGGTGTGGGGAAAGTCCAAATGAAGTTTCTCCATTTGCTGAGTACTGAGGCCAGTCACAGCATCATACTCCACTGCCTAAATGATCCTCCCTATGGCACCACAGACAGCTTCAGCTCCACCGGATCCTTACCGCAAGAGAACACCACACTTAAGTTTCGTGGCTGGAACAAACAGATGTTTGAGAAAGACACACTACTTGAACCACATGTGCTCCAAGACGAGTGCAAGGTAATGAGCAGGACAGAAAATTGATTCAGCAATACCTTTTCAAGCATACTGTAATATTCATTCGACATATTTTATTAATTTGGAACATAAATCGCTTGAATGATGTTTCTTTTTTGTCTCGCCTCCACTTATCATCTTTCAGATCCAAGATGGCAGCTGGCACCAGTCACGCTTCTTCTTCCATACTCAGGACAGTCGTCAGCTACCTATTGTAGACATACAGGAGTTTCTCACATCACAGCCCAATAGTCAGCGCCGTATAGAAGTCAGTCCAGTCTGCTTTCTCTGACACCAACATCACCGGCCTGTAACTATTTTACATGAACTACTAAAATGCAAGGCTGTTACAAAAAAAATTGCTGACTACCAAGAGCGAGTGCCTGTGAGAGTGTGTTGTGTTCATTGGAAAACCGTTAATGGGACCTGTTAGCACAACAAATGTCCAATTCAAGGCAGAGCTGCATGGAAGAACTCAATCTCTGTGGAACACCCAGGCCAAGAAGGCCAAAGGAGAACAGTGTATACCAATATTTATCAGTAATTGTATAAAGTATGTTTTGTTGATAATTGTTAGTTAAACGGTGCTTAGGTTGGCTGTAAATGGACCTAAAACTCACACCTCCCTCTCACCTCTCACGCCCAGACCATCCTAAGCAGAGGCCTAACCCGAAGGAGTGTGCCAGGCCTCGACATAAGAGCACTGTCTAACTAAAATGTTTTTATGAGTGCAATAGCATGTGGATAATGTGTGACTGCTATAAATATTTCATTTTCCAATCAAAGGCTAATATTTTACATTGTTTTCATGACATTTTTGTCTTCGGTCCTGCCCAGTTGGACGGATGGTGCTCTACCTCTACCTGCTCATTTGCTCTCTAGAATAGTTGCTAATGTCAAGTCTTCTTTTTTTGCCTTTGTTTTGTATGTACCGGTTACATCAAGATTTGTTATGTTTTTTCTAAATACTTATGTTGATTTGGTCATTTCTAATTTATGAACCATTTTTTTGATACACTACATATTTTTGTAGCATTTTCTTCTATGTGGTAGGTTCTTCAGGGGAACCCTATCATTGGTGCTGCAAAAAAAAGAAATTAGTCATCAGTGAGTTTTTACATTTCCTGTGTATATATTGACAGCATACTGTATGTTTATTTATATTCTTATTGTTTTTTGTTCACATGACTGTATCACAGTAAATTATACTCTCAGAGAACTATTTGGTCAACCACAGCTCAGTCTAAAGAGGTATTTATGTGTAAAAGGTGTGTGTCTGTGTGTTCACACCTGTGACTGTATGTTCATCATACTGTTGTTTTCGTTTTTGCAGTGGTGGTTAGGTGGACTGGCAGCTACATTAGAGCCAGAGTCAGAATACAAAGAAAACACAGTCATTATATTCTTAAGTTATGTTACCTTGAACAACTGTGCAGGTTAAAGGTGAATGCAAATGTGTAAATAATAAATACATTGCCAAACAAATAAAAGGAGCATTTTACCCACAAATGGTTGTGTCCTTTTTTTGAATGGTCAAAGTCATAGAATATGTTGGGAATCAAATTATTTGCGAATGTCAACCATAACATGACAAGGACATATATACTGTTTATACTGACAAATCTATTTGAAATTGTGGTGGCCTAAAGGTTAGAAAGGCTGTTTGATACCAGGACCCTGGCAGGATACATTTTGGAGGATAAATGTAAAAGAGTCCCACCTTCATTAACACCTATGAGGTGCCCTACGGCAAAGGACAATAACCCCAGCTGCTCCAGTGGAGCTGCTCAGTAGACAACAGATAAGACTGGTTGCATGGGGCAGCCTCCAGTGTGTGAGCATTAACAGGGTGTTATATAAAATAACAACAAAAAAGAAAATGTAAATAGTAATGGTATACATTGATGACTCTTGTGCCAGTCGAGCAGTCCAGCACAGGTTTCCTATTCAAACTGCGACATATTATAGATGCAAGTAGCTCAGAGTTAAACTGCTGATCAAACATGATGTGTGCACAAGGGCTCCTTCTCTTTCTCTCTCTCTCTTTTAACCTACAATGACCACCACAATTAACTTGTCCTGTACATTTAAGTGAGGAACTAGGCTTGCACATGAACACATTAGGTCTTATATAGATAAAAGACTGTCTACACTTAACAGCTACATAGGAATCATAACAACTCACTGCAGCTGGGTTCAGAATGAAAATGTGTATAGTTATACTGTCCTGGAAAGACCATTTACTTACTAAGAGGAAAACAAAAGCTCTGCATTTTCGATGATTTATTTTGTTTTTGTGAATATTCCCAATAGCTACACATTTAGACATATATTCTCTACATTCTTATCAGTTCAGTGTTATTTGTGCTTTCAGTGTTTACTCTGTCCTGTCACCACCAGTGGAGGACGCTGTAGTTCTGATCCACTAACAACGGGAGGCGCTAATGAGCAGGTTTCCAAACCGGAACTCATCTCCTCGTGCTGAAGGCTGAAAGTTGCCACCGGCGGAAGAGGGTTTGTTTTGATGCCGCCTGGTTGTGTCCAACGTGTGGCTACACTTCTCCTGTCATGTGCTCTGTAACTGTATCGTTACCAACAACAGACAAACTGTCTACCGCGGAGAGCCGAATGGAAAACAGCGACCAGGAAGAAGAGCCGAAAGGGACCAAAAGAAAAATTTCTCTCTCCAAGTGAGTGTTTTGCTAGACAGGGTGTCAGGAGAAAACTGCTAACTTAACGTTAGCACCTAGCTAACAGGTTCACGCTCGAGCCTTGTTTTTACCTTTTATAGACGTTATAAATATATAAAGAGGAGTATATATATTACCAATAACGATAGTTTAAAAAACGGCATGTAGCGTTATGTGCTGACGTTAGTTATAACGTTACAAAGTTAACGTTACATCTGACAACACTGCCCCCAAACTCGAAAAACTGTATTTACTTTACTCTTTCTTCATCTTTCTTTGTCTTTAACCTTTGGTATACGTGCAGTTTAGTGTCCCAAATAATTTTCCAAAAACGGAGGATAGGGGGTTAATTACTATAAAACACCTGTTAAACAGCACAGGTGGTTTAGCAGGTTCATAATTAAGGACATTGTATGGGGAGTTTGGAACACTAAACTGCACGTATACCTAACCGGTAACGTCTTGTTTCTATATAATAATAATAATAATAATAAATTGTATTTGTATTGCACTTTACATTTCAGCAATCTCAAAGTGCTACAAAGCATATAATAATGCACTTAGGAAAATAAAAATATCAAGGTCAATAAAAATATTTAGGAGGAAAACCTATAAAATACATAATATATATGTCGCCTACACTTTGTAAGTGTTGTGTCCATGTTTTTTTCTGTGTTGTATTGCAGTCAAGTGAGTTGATTATTGCTTACTTATTACACTGTCTGTTTAAGTGTAAGACTGCCCACAGATTGTGTGCACCATGCTGACATGTTGTCTCTCCTGCAGTTGTGGTGTGTGTGGATCAGAGGAGGCAAAGTACAGATGTCCTGCCTGTCTTGCCCATTCTTGCAGGTGAGATTATTGTACAAGTAATGAGATTATTTTACTGGCAAATAAACAGTCCCTCAACTAATGTGAAGGGTCACAAATCTTAGAATAACCCACTGAACCAATCCCTTTAAATATGTAAACTGAGGCTACCCATATCCTTTATATAATGCACTTTTAACCCTACCATTAAATATGAGCAGTGCCAGGTGTTCCATGAGCCTGTGCACTGTTGCTCCCTGTTTGCAAAAAGCACAGTGTAGTAGATCAAACGTGAAGTTGTTGTAAAACCTATATTAGGAAAGAAAGACTTTGGCCAGCCCAAGGCTTCATTTAAAGCCCAATCTTCGATTCGGCTGACATAATCTTCCCCATGTGCTTACCTCCCTGTGAATCTGAAGTAATGTAACATATGAGGATGGAATTGGGTACAGGAAAAAAGATGTCGCATTGGCACGGGTAGTCTTTCAAAGATTATAGACAGTATGTGTTTCTTGTATTGGATAGTAAGCAATGGATAGTGGCAGCAAAGCTTGGATACAGGGTCGGCCATTTTTTGTAAGTAAGTCAAAGTGAACACAGGAAACACAATTTTAAATGGCATATTCATTAAAACTTGCTTGAGATCCTTGTGTCCATGTCCTTGGATAATGTAGTAATTGTAAATATGATTGCAGGCAGATGAATACTTGTTTATGTTAAAATTGCAGTTGGATTTGATGTTGAGTTGATTTTCCAGCAGTATTCTGTGAGATCAATATCTGTGATAAGATCAATTATTTCATGCAGCATTAAAGAAGAAGCAATAGCAGAGAAATAGTTCTGCTTTTTCTGCTTGGGAAAAAAAAGGTTACACTTTACTTGAAGGTATCTAAATAAGAGTGACATGACACTTTCATGAATGTGTCATAAACATAAACAGTCATAAAAGTTTATGATATACCACTTTTTTTTAGTAAGTTGTATTTGTTTTTTGTCATGATTGTGTCATGTGTTTATGACATTGTCATGTCACTCTTATGTAGATACCTTCAAGTAAAGTGTTAACAAAAAAAATCATTAAAAGAAATATGTAACAAATAGTTACATAAAATCTCTCCTACCTTTGCGTGCAGTAACATAATATTTGTGTTGTACGTTTTAGTTTTTACTGACTGAACTTTACTTTGACTCATGGCTAGCAACAACATGCCGCTGGTAATGGCAATGCTCCATGGCCTATTCCTTGAATTCTGTGGCTGTTTAAAAACCTAACCTTCAAGTAGTAAATGGCATATTGGAGGTCATACCTGAAAAATTCATTAAGGTTTATCAAAGGGCACCAGGGGATGTCCTTCCCCTTTCTCTCATGGTTGCCTGTTGTTTTGGGCAACATTCAGCATTCCTTTTACATAGTTTCTAGGCATACAGTCTTTGTCTGACCCTGGCCAAATACCTGTCTCTCAGCAAAATGGGTTTTTGGATTAAATTACAGTTTTCTCTCTTTCTATTTTTTTTTTTTTGTTATCTTTTAGAAAGCTGGTCACAGGCACTTTTAAATAATCATATTAGCTTCATTAATGTTTAAATTTAAAACATCTCTTTCAAAAGTTTAGGTGAATAGTCATGGAAGAATTATTTAGGTCCTTAAGTAAAAAGGGAACAAGTTTTATTTGGACTGTTTTACTTTCTGTCACCAGCATTTGGTTTCAGTTGAACATTCTGTTGATGTAACGTCAACAGAATGTTCAACTTACATCAACCATACATCAACCATTTTGTCAAATGTAGACAGCCGTCTTTTATCTTCTCTGAAAATGTGCTTGTTCAAGTGTTATGTATGTGTCGGTGCTCTTTTATTATAGCTCTTTTGTTATAGTTGGTTTGTTCATTTAGTTTTTCTACGATCACTTTACTGCTAACCAAGCTACCTTTAATGCTAGATGTCTGAGGCTAATGTGTTGCTATTCCAGCATTATAATTAGTAGTTAGGTTAACTGTTAACTAGCGCTGGGTATCGTTTAAAAAAAATAAATGTAGATACCAATACCGTGATTTCGATACCGGTTCCTAAACAATACTTTTTTCGATACCAATTTTATAAAACGAAAAGAAATTAAAACATTACACATACGACACAAATCTTATTATTCATTGTTCAGCTCCTACTATGTAAGCCCAGTCTTTGTGCGTAACAGCCAATCAAACATTGTTAGATCTTGGTAGAAGCAGGCTGCATGCTTATTGGCTCACTGACGCTGAGGAAATTTACTCCTTAGGTATTGAAATTGGGTATTGAATGACGAGGCATTTCTCGATACTTTAGAGGCAAATTGGTCGGTGCCTAAAGTATTGAATTTGGTACCCAGCCCTACTGTTAACTGGCTAACGGTTATGTAATTTCCTATTGTTACCTTTACTGTAATGGACTCTATTTGTATGATTACTAGCACAAATACTAATTCACCTTCCTTTGGTGCCGTGTTTATCTCTGAACATGAGCTTGTTTTCTCTGGGTCTTTCTCCTAACACAAAGATATATAAAAAAAAAAAAAAAACTTCTAGAATGATGACTACCTTTTAAGATAATCTAGCAGTGTTTGTTTATCTACAGTGCTAGTTCTTCGTAGTTCGTAGTCATGGGTATGCTAATGTTTCCTATTTGTCGGTCTCAGTCTCCAGTTAGTTTTCTATCTCTCTTCGTCCAGTTTTCTTTTTGCTGTCCTTTGTGCACAGTCTGCGAGCTGAAATGCAGCCAGACCAAATTCCTGTAAACAATTAGAAGCATTACCTAACAAATTCAGTTTGTGTATATTTTCCAGCTTGCTGTGTGTGAAGAAACACAAGGGAGATTTGGGATGCAGTGGAGTTAGAAATAAAACGGCCTTTGTGACCCTCTCACATTTTGATGAAATGACGCTTCTCAATGGTGAGCATCCTCCTTCCTGTGACTGCATTAAAAAAAAGAAAAGTTTTAGCACTTGACTGTTAAATTGTAAAGTAAATATTGACTCTTAAATTGTAAAGTAAATATTGTCGAACGATGATCATTGCCAAGTACAGTTCTGAACTAACCAGGAAGTGGGTTGTTAAGGATATTATTTTTGTCATTGTTGGCAGCGAGGTGTGTTTGTTTAAGCAAAAGAAAATAGCTGATACACATTTTATTAATGAGTGGTATTGTAACAAATAAATGCTACTCTTTTACTTTCATGTGTGTTTAATGTTTGTCCTTGCCCTACACTGTAGACTACAGGCTTCTGGAAGATACAGGACGATTTGCTGATGGTGCCAGCAGAGACAACCTCATCCGGACTCCTCGTTCCACATTAAAAGTACGTCCTTGATTTACAAATGAAGTTTGTGTACATGCCTAATGTTGAGTACTGTACCTTAAAGGCTACCTGTGGAGTTTGATCGGTTATTGTTAGGGCTGGGCACCGAACGTCGATACTTTTATGGCACCGTAAAAAAAAATTACTATGAGTATCGAAAAATTATTAATCTTTCGGTGCCAAATTTCGGTTCCAAAAGCATCTGAACGCTTAAGTGCAAGCTTATCTGTCCTCTCTGCATACTGACAGAGAGCAGAGCTCCGACACACACACACACACCCCTACACGGAGAGGTGCGGACCGAGTAAACTACGTCGTCGGCTCTGTAGTTTTGTTGAAGTCACAGCAATGCTGATAAAGGGGTTTCAAGTGTGGTTACAGTTTTTCAAAACTTCACGCAGACAGCGTTTGCTGCAATATGATATTAATGGCGATCCGAAAGCGGTTTGATAACTGTTTTGATTCACAATTAAGTTGGAAAATAAAAGATTTGTGTTTAATGGATTTTTGTTGATGTTGAAATGGATTTTAAAACATATGGTATCGAAAAAAGTATCCTTAGGAACCGGTATCGAAACTGAGGTATCGAAATTGGCACCGGATCGAAAGAGTTTGAACGATACCCAGACCTAGTTACTGTATTGTTTATTTTGTGCATGCGGTTGATACGCAGTCCTACCAATAGTGTCACACTATCCCACTGCTCAACAGGTGGCTTTAACGCGCCAAGAAACGCAGCCACGCACCAGCAAAGACAGGGAAGAAGAAGACAGCAAGTTAGTACACATGTAAACAGTGCTGGATTTAGAATAATTAAAACCCACTGTTTTAAGGGGAAGGAAATGCACCAAACACGTTGTAAACTCTAGGAATATTTTAAAAAACAATGATGGTTGTCAATATTGTAGGATCAAAAGTCTCAGTTTTCTGCTAAAAACTGCTTTTTACCATTTATCCAAAGCTATCAAGAGTTTTTTCAGTTTGGAAATCTTACTCAACAATAAACTTGAAACTAGTCCTGAAGAGTTTTTGTATGGTATAGAAATATACTGTATGGCTGAACATACCATTCCCACATCATTAGGTAAGGTATTCTAAAGTTGTTGGTTTTGGCTGAAATACAAACCAATTGTAAGAGTAGGTGTGTTTCTCCTTCCGACCAGAGATGTGGGCTTTTCTTTTGGACATGCATCTCTACCCCAGTCTTGCAAACTGTTAGCTAGTTGGTTTGTGTACAACAACCATAGCAATGCACAGAGATGACTGTAAGCTGTAAACAGACAAGAGGCTGTAAACTGTTGCAAACTGCAGTAAAAACCCCAATTGAGACGCATATTCCGAATGCGCTGTGTACATGTCCAAAGAATGCTTCTATCCCACATGTCTAAATCCGAAAATGCTACCTTTGGAAAAAGGCCTTATTTGGAATACACACAGAATCTGCTGATTACGTGACCTGTATCAAATTCGTAATATTGTCATATTCGGAACACCAGTGGAATATTAGTGTGCATGTAAACATACTCACTGATCCATTGTTAGATTAGATTAGATATCTGATGCACATAATTCTTAAACATCCAAAGATAATAACTTATAGTATAAACCTTGCTTTAAAGTGCCCATATTATGAAAAAAACACTTTTTCTGGGATTTGCGGTGTTATTTTGTGTCTCTGATGCTTCCACACACATACAAACTTGAGATACAGTTTCTGAATGTGTCCTGCCTTCAGTCTCCTGGTGAGCTGTTCAAAATCGGGCCGGATTGTGACATCACAATCCGAAACAAGCTGGCTAACCACAACCGTTAGCTCGTAGCGTTAGCATGCTAATGCTAACGCTACCATGCTACCTCGTTCTCAATAGCAAAGCACTGTTACAACACACACACACACAAGTTCACCATAATCTACAAAAGAACTACTTACATGTGCACCCTCATTTAGAAGTATCCCAGCTAATCCTGCCTTGTAACTGACAGGCTTTCTTTTACTGTCTCTAGAGTTAGCTAGCTGACATGATCTACATCTGAGCTACTGCGCATGTGCGAGTGCAATCACAGATAGTACAGAAGAAGAAAAGAGGTCTCACTCTGTAGCTAAAACAGAAACCAGGTTTAAAGAGGATCTGCAGCAGTGAGAGAGCTTTGCAGTACAACAAAAATATGGTGTTTTTTGAAAATTAAACCATGTAAACCTGTTCTGGTACAACCTTAAAATACAATTATGAACCTGAAAATGATCATAATATGGGCGCTTTAACAATTTGTACAGCATCATCTAACTGTTTTTATCTTTGTGCTTTTATTACTTCAGAATTTGCAGCTGTAGGTATGCAATTCTTACTGCTACTCCTGCCAGCTTTCACCTGAACTGTTACTACATGACAACATGATATTTGATAGCTTGGCGTAATGAATGTTCTTTTATGGGATTTTTAGAGGCAGTGGCTGCTTCAGCGGTCTCAAATCAATCAAAATAATGAGGCTTATTCCCAGCGAGAGATAACGGCTTGGCACGTGATTGGGATTTGGGTTTCCTCCAGAACATTGCAAGTGCAGTAATCTGTTAGTAGCCTAGCCATACCTTTTTTATAAATCTCTTTCACTCTTTCTCTCTCATTACCCGCCAATCTGAAGTCATAAAGGAGCTAAATGAGTGCCAGAAAGGAAATAATTTCAAATGTAGATGAGGCCAGTAAGAAGAAGTTCAGGTCCTCTTTGGTTTAATTGTTAAAGCTTGCACAGCCGGATTTATTAATGCAGAACAGATGTTTGGTATTTAGACCTGTTTGTTCTTAGAGAAGATGTCTGTTCAAGGCTAAGAATAGAAATGTTCTGTTACATTTTGTTTCACTAAACCATTGTTTTGGCTGAAGTATACTGCTTTGAGATCTGTATTAAAGGTCTGATGGGTTGTTTGCTTTTATGAATCTTGATGTTTTTGACATTTATATAAATACTAGACCCTAGTGTACTGTACTATCTCTATTTTTCTGTTTTATAGACAAAGAGGCTGGCAGCCAATGCAAGAAAGATGAACATCACATTGAGGTTCCTCCCCATCACCTTCACTAAGAGCAAAGAAAACTCCACCGTCTTCTTCACAAAGTAAGAATGAAATAACTCAAACACAGACAATATATTTTGACTTCAAGCAGAATATGATTTTTTTTTTTTGTCTTGTCCTTAGCTGTAGTTCGACAAAACTAGTGTTGCAGAGCGTACAAGAGCAACACTTATTTTGGAACAAATTATTTAAATTAAGCCAAGAATAGGTAATTTTGTTACTCAGGCTAATCCCTTCCTTTAGGCTCTAAATTCTACAGACATGTTGTTTTTACTCTGGCATTACTGTTTTGAGACCAAATCGTGACCATAATGAAATATGTAAATACTCCTTTACACATGCTACAGTATCATAGAATGAGTGAATGAATGAATGCTTTATTTCAAACATGTAAATAACAATAGAAAAGATAGAACACAAACATACTGTAGTATAAACACAAGTAGTAGTAATACAACAACACAGGTGTTTAGGATTTCCCTCAGAGCAGTAGTCTTACCCAAACATATCAAGTCTTTTAATGATGTACTCCGTTACAGTTAAAGACACTTCCTCCGTAGTTAACGTGGGAGCAAAATGAGCTTATGATTAGTGATGTTTTACTTTACCACAGGATGGCACTCTTGTTAAGCCCTAACAGCAGTTGTATCTTGTGCTGCCTCTCTTCAGGTTATCCTGTGGCAGTTTGTGGTCATCTCCCCATGTCTGTTAAACGTGTGATCGATACGTTACCTGAGCCAGTTGAGGTGTTATTGACGTTAGCACACTAGTCTCTGATTATCTAATACAACCGTAAACTAATTGTCTAGCTAGGCTTTGTGTGTTTCCCATTCTGTAATAATATACTAAACATTGTAGCCATTCATCAATAGACTTTTTGAAGGCATGTTGTTTTATTAAAGTGAAAAATGTATGCAGTTGGTTAATTGTTTTCAAGCTTAGATCTTATAACACCAATAGGCAAAAATATTGAAATAATAGTACTCACGGTACCAAATGTACGTACGTGATGCACGGGATGAGTTTTCAGAGAAGGTTGACAGGGAGAAGGTCAGTGCCCAGTGGTTCCTGAGCTGGTGACCTCATCTGAAATTTCATTATTAAAATGTGTGAGGTTTTCACAAATGGATCTTCTAATGTGTTACCCTGTGTTGTACGTGGATAGCCCTGGTGTCGTTGACAGAAGCCACTAATTACGGTCACAAAATGTGAAAGATCTTTCAGTAAGCATTGCCTCATGAGACTTTTACTGTGAAATTAATAAAATATACCAGAAAAAGAGTCTTTGTGGCCAAGAAACTATAGAAAAAGGTGAAATGGCATTTTAGCGATCGTTTTATCATTTAAAGTACACTTAACGCAAATAATGACATACAACACCACCAACAAGTCTGGTGTTATTTAATCGTCCCACCATTGGAATTTTAATGATTTTGGTAGAAATTATTTCCGTGTGGTCAACTTTGCAGACTTGCGGTAATTTAGAGAGTGAGGCTCATTACTCCCTTTAGACCCTGAAGTAGTAAGTCATTCTTTTGCATGAACACTTTTCCAATTTGCTCAGTTCTACTGGTTGTCTTGTCATTTCTGGCATCTTCACTCCCTCCTTGGACAACCTTCCGCCACTCATTTTCCAATTTCTTTTGAGGTGGAGCCCTGCCACTCTAGTCCATCTGTGAAAGAATAGAGGAGGGGGCGAGGGGAAACTGGTTATTGAACTGCATATTAAAGTTTTACAAGTCTGAAATGTCCAGGGGCAACATTGGGTGCCAATCAGGATCACCACTGAAAAGAATCCTTTGTCAGTCCCTCCAGCTGGTTTAATGTTGCTACTTTCCCTTTCACCACCCTCTTTTCCATCCTTAAAGTCTACCACTCAGTCATGTCTGCCTCTGGTGTTTTGCTGGCGGTGAGTTAAATGTGCACGTCACATCTCAGGATGAGGCAACATTATGTCAGGTTGTAGTAGCACACTCTGCCCACCCTCCAACCCCATACTCCTCATTTCCAGCTCAACATTTGTCACATGGTGACAGAAAGTTTTAGTAGGATGAGACCAGATTGTCTCGGTCAATTTTTTTTGTCATTTTACAATAGTTCAACATTGTGGGAAATGTACTAAATTACCGCAACTGCTCCAGCAAAAGACACAAGAAAAATCTTTTTTCTGCTGCACTATCCATAGAGGAATCTTTGGCCAGCTGCACAGCCTTATTTCTTTGTTTAGTCTGGTTAGTTTCACTACGTCTCACTGAGAAGATTTTTCAACTAACCGCAACAGTCAGTGTCCGATTCAGAGACAAGCAAATGGACACAAGGGATGGGATGAAAGGTATACAATAAATTGCAAGCAATCGAGACTCCGAATGTGCTTCAGAATGTACCAAGTACATAATATAAAAAGCAGATGTGTGAGCAGTGTGACTGCAGCTGGTTAGCGACATATTCATGCTACGCACTCAGGCTGCCAGAGAAGGATCATTACTGGCAGACAGCTGACTAGAGGGCTTTCATGCCTGGTGATGGTGTGTGTGCGTGTGTAAGTGTGAACTTATGTGTGTGAGTTTGTGAGCATGTCTCTTTGATTAAATGTTTGTACGCAAAATATTGGCCATGCAACTTTCCACCTTTTGCCGGTGACTAATTTAAAAACAAGACCCAAACGTTAAAGAGATTGACGGAAAATCACAGGCTGCCTCTCAGTCCAGCCCTTGGAGGGTAAGTATATAATAACTGGCATTTGGCAGAACATTGGGACTAGCTGTGTTAGGGTGGACTTATGTTTTCTACATCCTTAGCCTGGCATGGCAGGGCATTTTCCTCATAGACAGCTTGAGTGGACTGGACAACACATTGCAGAAGCAGTTACTGTGGATAATAACTGCACATATTTCTATAATAACTTGAGATAATTAGTAAAAGGAGAAGCTGTGGCTTTGTGCCATGCCGTGTATGTCAGTCTACCAGAGATTTGTTATCAGCCTCAAATAACCCAGCTCTCTGGGCTAGTGGATACCTAATTTTATGTTGAAGAACCATGAACTCAAAAATCGAGTACAGGGTTTCCCGCAGCACTTGGCAGCCGCATAAGCAACACATGCCTTCCGCCTTAACTACATCGTAAAAAAAGAAGAAGAAAAAAAAGTACAGTACTGTGCAAAAGTCTTAGGCAGGTGTGAAAAAATGCTGTAAACTGTTTTCAAAAATATAAATGATTGTTTATTTTTATCAATTTACAAAATGTAAGTGAGCTAACAAAAGAAAAATCACATCAATATTTGGTGTTACTACCCTTTGCCTTCAAAACAGCATCAATTCTTATAGGTACTTGCAAAAAGTCAGGGATTTTGTAGGATTGTAGTCAGGTGTATGACCAACCAATTATAGTATATAGGTAGTTATACTGCATCAGCAAGGTCTCTCCCAGACAAATATTTCAAAGCAGACTGGTGTTTCAAGATGTGCTGTTCAAGCTCTTTTGAAAAAGCACAAAGAAACGGGCAACGTTGAGGATCGTAGACGCAGTGGTCGGCCAAGGAAACTTAGTGCAGCAGATGAAAAACACATCAAGCTTATTTCCCTTCGAAATCGAAGATGTCCAGCAGTGCCATCAGCTCAGAACTGGCAGAAACCAGTGGGACCAAGGTACACGCATCTACTGTCCGGAGAAGTCTGGCCAGAAGTGGTCTTCATGGAAGAGTTGCAGCCAAAAAGCCATACCTCTGACATAGAAACAAGGCCAAGCAACTCAACTATGCACGAAAAATTAGGAACTGGGGTGCAGAAAAATGGCAGCACGTGCTCTGGACTGATGAGTCAAAATTTGACTGTGTGATTATTTGGCTGTAGCATAAAGCAGGTTGTTCACCGAAGGGCTGTAGAGCGGTACAATAATGAGTGTCTGCCTACATCCACAGAAGATCTGTGGTTCGTTCTCCAAGATGTTTGGAATAACCTACCTGCCGAGTTCCTTCAAAAACTTTGTGCAAGTGTACGTAGAAGAATTGTTGCTGTCTTGAAGACAAAGGGTGGTCACACCAAATATTGATTTGATTTAGATTTCTCTTCTGTTCATTCACTGCATTTTGTTAATTGATGAAAATAAACTATTAACACTTCCATTTTTGAAAGCATTCTTAGTTTACAGCATTTTTTCATTCCTGCCTCAAACGTTTGCACAGTACTGTATATGAGCGATATCCACCGTGTTACTCTGTCCTGTTTTCTCCCTTTCATTCCAAACCACACAGTTGACAACCTGCAGGTGGCGACAGGCTCAGACATAAACACCACGGGCTGCTGTGGACTTGTCAGTCTCGCAAGCGGTTTCGTGAAAATGGCTGTATGTGTCCGACAACGCACAGAACATTAACCGGTACAAGCCTACAGCTGTCCGCGGACACGGAGTGCGGAAAATGTGTCAGAGCCTCTCGGACGGTGAACTGAGACTCAATTTCCTGCTTGTCGGTCAATGGTTAATGATCGGTTAACATTTAATTTCATTGTGCTTTCTTTTGGAAGGCTGGCTGCCAAAAGTCTCCACTTACTAGCTAATTAATTAGCCTGAGGTAAACGATAGCTATCAGTAAACAGAAGTGACGTGGCTGGCGTCTGGTGTGTGCGCCAGTGTTTGTGTGTGTGTGTGTGCCTGTGTTGGCCCACCCCCCCGCAAAGCTCCGACATGCAGACCGCAGAGGAACAGAAGAAAGTAGCTGTACCTTCACGACTGAAAGATTGAAAAACTGAACTAATTTGGTACAAACATTTACTGGGCATGTGGCAGATAGCCATATAGATAAATATAATTTATTAATTATACATTATTATTATTTAAATTTTATATTTAGTGTTTGATAAATAATTGTTAAATGTAGTACAGAGTCTGTAGTCTATTGCACAAACCCACCCTACCACCTTAACTAACACATTTTTGCGGGAAACCCTGGAGTGTTTTTTTTTTTGTAAATGGAGTAGTCCTATAATTCTTGGGGCAAGTAAACGGAGTAGATATCTGTTAAGACATTGTGTGTTGCCGTCCCTTATGTAGGATTCTGAGCGGTTTTAGTGTGTCAAACTTCCATCCAGTTATCCTAAAATATTGAAAAAGGCCGCGTCATCCATTGCATGCATTTGTTGCACTAGCATGCTAAACTCTCCCATTTGTTTTCTGTTCAGTTGTTGAACAAACCATCTTCTCTTCCATTTCGCTGTAACTTCAGCTTCTCATTGAGCAACAAAAGAATCAAGAGATCCTAGTTTGACAGGCCAAAATGACATTACCTGACCTACAAACATTCTAGAGCAACGTGTTCCAGCCTTGCATTCTTGTAACTGCTTTATAATAATAACCTTCCAGTGGTTCACTGGCGGGACTCTTTTAATCTGAAGCAACAGCAGGAAGTGTTTGCTTTGCACTAAAACCTTTCCAACAGACTTCACTAGAATTCATTACAGCTGCAATAGCATTGCAAACGAGATAGTAGCTGTGCTATTGAAGCACATTTACCATGCTTCAGTTGCATGGTTGGTGAAATGTGAAGTGGAAATGCACTTGCACAACACGTCACAGCTAAAGCATGCAATACTGGGACAATAGAAAAGGGGTGTAATTTTAGTACCCCAATGAGGCCAATTAGTGCAATTTTGAAAATGCTGTAATGTAGCAGTGACATTCATCACAGTGAATCACGCATCATTGTAAAAACACGAGTGTTGTATGAAATATTGCATATTGCACAAATGGATTTAAGTAGACCACATATTTCACCCTAGATTTCATGGCGGAGGACGACTATTCATCACTTTGCACACTCACGTGCACAAAGACTCCTACTTTCCAGAAATTAAGTTAAAATGAAACAATCCGCAGCAGCTTTAGTCAAATCATTTTAATACTCCAACAGACAGGCTTCTGGCTGCCATTGGCTTGATTAACCACTGCTGATGCAAAGCAGAGTCTATGCCGACTGCCATCTGAGGCAAAACTCGCATCAAAATGGCAAGCAGCAGTTTCATCAGTGTTGCAAACGCTGTCATCACAATTAGCCGCATAACTGTGGGCTACATGCTGCTCTCTGGCTCTAAGTTGAATTCCAAACTGTAAATTAACCAGACATGTGAGTGTGCTGCATGAATTAGAGAGAATACAAACTTGCCAGGTGTCATGTTTGGTTGACTGAATTCTGATGATTAGGTTTCCATGTGCTGTTCAAAATTAATTACATAGTTTTGTACTTGGACATCAGAACTTCAGTGTTAATGACTTTTAGCCATGAAACCTCATTTTCTAAGCCACACTAATACTTTGGGTCTGGATTGGCAAATATATTGACAATTATTGGATGGATTTCCATCACATTTTATGTTATCCTTTCACTTTACATCTAGAATGGGTCAAACTTTCCACTGGTCCAACACGTCAGTTCATGTAAGAACCCAAAGCTAATGCCTATGCATATCAGACCCAAATGTATTTTGTTTTTGTTCTATGTCCCATTAGTGGTAAGAGTGGTAAGGACTAGGAAAAATGTCTCTCCATTTGTCATTCTTTCAACAATTCTTTTCTCCCAAATAATGATCATCACAGCCTAATGGAGCTGCCACCATGGCTGTAGACTACCCTTTAACGTACACATGCATACTTCGACCCTCCACACGTTAACATCTTTTTTGCCTCTAAACTGGAGGAGTGTGTTCTGAGCTTTTCAGGGAGACCAGAAAAAGCACACTCATGTCTTAACATTGTGGCATTTGTCCAGCAATTGAGGCTCATGCCAGGACTTAAAGACAGAGTCTTACAGTACAGCTGCCTGTAATCTTTGTCTCCTCTCCCTTTCGTTCATCAGCCTCTTTGCCACTCCACCCTCTGAGGTTGTGCATGGCTTTGGATGTTGGATGTATTTGTTGCATCTCAGTAGAGAGGCCCCAAGGTCCTGTCGTCTCAGTCCACCAGCACCCACTTGCCACCCAAATCCTGGCTTCTACCTCTGATGGGCAGATTTACAGGACATATGGTATGCTGCACCATTTTTGTTGGATCAGTCCAATTCTTAATCCAGACAGATGGATCTGCTCTGACTGCCAGACCACCAGTCAGGCTTCCTCCTCTCTAGTGTTGATGGCACAAGCAACTCCCATCTATACTTAATCAACAGTGGGTTTTTGTTAATGAATTCATCAATCCTCCTCTGAGTCTGCTTTATTTCTCAGTCTCCATCATTGATGCAGACAGGTGCTCAGAGTTTAAGTTTAAAGAAAGAGGCAAAGGTTGCGTCCTGAAAAGCTACTGATGAAGATGACTAATTTAGCCATGAGTCGAAATGACCACTTCTCCCCAAAAAATGTTTAATGTGAAAGACAAAACTGTCCTGAATCATCGCTTGTGCCTTTACTGACTTTTCAGTCTAGCTTCAGGGCTTGAAACTCACTCACTAACTTCAATTACTAGCTTGCGTATTAAAATCTGTCCCTATATTGCTTGACTGAATATCAATGCCTGCCTACCTAAAAGTGAGGCTTTCTGTGGGCCTACTTTAAGGATTTTAAGTTTTCGTAAGAATTCCAGTCTAGTGATTTTAGCTACCTATATTGTGTAGCATAGTTAGGGAAACAAAATACTATTGTGCTGCCAATTAAAGAAAGCAGAAACGGCAACCACTTAGGAAGCAGCAAAAGATGACCGCTTCCACCCTCTCTAAGCAACTCAGGCTGCTGAAAATAATTTGAAACCTCAAGGTTTTTTTACTCAGGACACTGAGGCTTCAGAATGAGACAAAACAAAATCAGAATCCAGAGCTCACAGTATTACTTCCAGAGCTGATCATAAACTGTCCTGCTTATCGTTAATTTTGGATACTGGACAGTATTCTTCTGCACATGCAAATACAAAACACAAAACACATCTACAGTCATAGATTGATAGCCATATAGTAGATAAGTCATGAACTGAGAGATTTTAAGGAATCCGATTTTCCCCCTAGAAACAAGCAGTTAATCACTTGTACATTATTAATAATGAAATGTGTTTAAATGTATTCCACTCTATTCTGGCCATGTACCAATCCTATTTTATTTGGTTAGGCTTAGTTCTTGTGGTCCAACAAGCTGCTTGATGAATAATCCCTCTTGAAGGAGAAAATGCCTTTTAATGCAGGCCATGTAAGGTAGCAGATAGCTTACTGCATGGGATTGTTTTGAGGTTATAAACCTTTCAACACAATCTTAGTGTGGTTTAAGCATTTAATTTTACAGGAATTTTCAGCAGGAATTGTACTTCTCATATACACATTTATACACAGGAACTGCCTTGCACAACTAGTATTTTTACTGTTTGCTGTCCTTTTAGACTTTAAATGCCTCTCTCAAGGCCCTTCAGCAATAACTGTTGAAGGACTAGGTTGTGCGTCCTGATATTTTTCAGGTTCTGGTATTCCAAGCAGTTGTCCCCTTCTGTTGATGCTTCTGTTTTGACTTTTTTATGCTGCTCTCTCCTCTTTTTTTTCCCCTGACAATGAATGATGGCACTTATCCCAGGTATGCACTCTGGCCTTGCCTGAAATGATTGCATGCATCTTTGGGCAAGCCCCTTTTCCATTGAAAGACATAGTTTCCATTTGCTGTAATGACAGAATAATGGCATCACACCTGGTGCTCCACCCTCATTTGCTTGCACGTACAAACACATGCACACCTGCACACGTATACACATGCACACACACCAATGCACTAAAGAAGAAACTTGGCCAAAACTGAGCAAACACATAAATTCCTCTGACTAAGGGGTTGGAGATGTTAGGTACGTCTACAGTTGCGTAGGGAATCCCCTCCCAGGCCATTGTTTTAACTCCCAACATGCCTGCTGCTACCTTCACTACATTACAGCTTTACCAATTCACCCTCTCCTTACATCCAAGTGGAAACTCACAACCACCTTTCATTGGATGGTCTGCATACTTACATAGACTTCCTACTCCTACCCATCCTGTTTCTGTTTTCAAGGAAAACAAAACATGCCCCCTGCTGTATAATGCTACCATCTGGATCCACAAAAGAAACTCACAAGCACCAGACCCCTACCTGCTGCCAAAAGACAGATGGAGTAGAGTTGAGCAGCTCATTGCCAGTGATTAGAAGTTTGTCAGAATATGTATTTGATGTATTGCGTTTTATTTATTCGACCAGTATTCTGCTGTTAGTCCACTCCAAATGAAAGTGGACTCCAAATAAAATGTGTTTAAATGTTGAACCAGTCTTTGCCAATACAAGAGAATAAAAACACAAATTGATAAACACTTGCTATTGTTCTGTAAATACGAATGAACACCAACATGTACATTTAATGTAAAATACATATTTTATTTTAGGTCCAAATTATGCTCAAATATCTGCATGCCGTAACTAATAGGTTGATTGCCATTTTCATTTGGCAGAGGAAAAACAAAAAATCTTCACAATTGAGAAGCTGAAACCAATTATTTTGTTGCATTGTTTTTTGAAACATGACTAAAATGATGAATGAATTATCAAAGTTTTTTTTATTGACTAATTGATTATAAAAGAAAATGTACGTGATGTTTGGAAGTTCATACAAGTGTATTGAAGGTGCTTTTTGGTAGGCGATACAAAAGTTCAAAAAAGGAAAAAGGTCCAAGGCATTCTGGAAAAAGTTAAAAAGCCTTTATTCAGATGGCTATTTCATGGTGAAATTCTAAAAACATAGACAATGCTTGTACATTAAAATACAGCTGGTTTAAAAGCCACGAGTTGCGCCTTGAACAGCCTGACTTATTATCTTTTTCTTCCTTCTATACCTCTTGTAGAGCCATCTAGTGGTCATACTTTGCATTTGTTAACTGTGAGATTAATGCTAACATGCTAACCCAAACTTACATTCATATATTGTTAAATTTTAGCATATTATTATGCGTTGCACAGGGAATATATATTTTTAGTATTGTTTCAACAGTAAAACCAAAGTGTATTCAAGGCCACTGTACACATAGCTGTGCAGAGCTTGTTTTTAGATAAGTTAAAAAAAAAAAAGATACCAAAATATTTATATTACAGATATCAAAAGAAACCTCCAAGTTGTGCTCTGAATCTCTCTTGGTGAGCCCTAATAACAAGGTCACCCGTATGTGCCTTACAATTATGCTTTGCGTTGTATGTTTCATCTTCACCCTTCAGATCCATCAAGGCCTCCGTCCTTTAACTCTGATGGAGAATGGGTTGATGAATCAGCTCCACCCTATGACAAATTCTGTGGTCTTGGTCAACGCGAGTCCTTGTAGTTAGAATCAGCTCAGTATGTTGGGTATATGACTGGAGAGCAGGACTGATTGATGCCTGTGCCAGTAGACTATATCCTCTTCCTCAGGGGCAACCAAACTGATACTTTCTATGTGTTTCTTGGTTTTATCTACATAACAGGAATGCTTCTCTGTAATAGGGGTGTAAGAAAAAATCAATACACTTGAGTATCGCGATATTTTATTTTGCAATACTGTATTCGATATAAATTTTCTTTTTTTATAAACGTTCAAAAATATTCAAGTTCACGTTTATGTTGCGTTTCAACCCCCTACCGCTAGATGGCTATGCTGAGACGCACCACTAGTGTCCTCGCCTAACAGTGCCTAGCAGTGCCTGCCTTTTTGCTAGAAGCTAACAACGTAGCCCTGGCTGAACTTTGGCCTACTTTAGCATATAAACATTTGATTTTCTGTGTACTGAATTGTTTACTAAAGTAAACTTCTTTGACTTTTCTGAACATCATGTCTTTTTTTAAATGTTAGTTTTTCTAAAATTATACTTAAAAAAAAATCCCAATATATCGCCTTACGCACCGTATCGGAATATATTGCAATACATATTGAATCATGATACGTATCGTATCGCCACATTCTTGCCAATACACAGCCCTACTCTGTAATGTCAAATGTATTTTAATGTGTCAAATTGGTGTATAGGCTGTCAAAATTGCTAGTAATTAATCCATTACGTTAAAAGAATATAGGCAGACTTGCATCTTGTTTTTCATATCTTCCAAACTGTTTGATAGCTTACATTTTGTTGACTATTTCTGCATCATGATGACTTTAGTAGGTATGAACACAGCAGCTGTTTAGGGGATAAATGTTTGGTTGTAGAGCACGCCCAGCAACCCAAAAAAAAAAAACTACCACGGATAATAGTCACTGCCCAGAGCATTTCTCCAGAAAAAGTGATATCCACCAGCTGGTGTCTTAGTATTGAGTGTATATGTCATGGTCTCCATGGTGACTCTGGTTTATGCGCACGCACACACACACACACACACACACACACACACACACACACACACACACACACACACACACACACACACACACACACATACACAGATGGACAAGATTTTGGAAGCAGCCAGGCGTATTGTCTTGGACAGATTAAGGCTGAATCCATTGTATGCTCTGAATTTAAACAAGGACATTTGTGTTTGACTGTGAAGGGGATGCTGAGAGAACAGTGGTGACCTCATCAGTCTGTGAACAACAGGCATCAAGCACTACTGTTCATGATAAGCTGAAACTAGAAATGAGTTTTCTGTGTCTCATTTAGAGAAAAACTGTTCCTGTGGCACCTGAAGCTCATCTTTCCTCAAAGTAGCACAGAGTTCATTCAGAGGCGGTGAGTTACACAATTTCTTGAATAATATACCCATAATATTTCTGCTGAAGCGTCAGTGTTTTGTCAATTGAAAGCAAATTATGAATACTATCTCAATACTCAGAAGGAGTGTGCTTGTTGATGTTGGGAACATTTCGGTATATAGACCACGTTGGTCCACAGTCTGCGAGTTAGCAAGAGTGACCATTAAGATATATATGTTTGTCCAGGGTTGTTAAAGCTACTCATAGTTTATACATCGTGATTTGGATGTTAACGATCTCTTTCTTGTTTTAGGGTGTCCGACAAGCAAACCTTGGAGCAGATCTTGACCCCTTATATCCACCCTACAGAGTCAGACCCTGTGACACGTCAAAAGTGAGCCTTTTCACATCAACGCTGTTTTTTTTTCTGATTGCACGAACACACCGATCCAACTTTTTTTACCTTGATGCCGATACCCAAACCCAAACTCAGTACCAGTCTGGTACCAGTGCTCTATCTTTCCAAAATGTAAAATCTGTAAACCTCTCTGTGGCACGGATTGAGATATGTGTAACCTACAATGAGGCTGTAACCACGGATCACTTCTTAACTAAAGTGGATACGATCATACCCCTATATGCTTTTTAGGCTTTTAAAAACATGATTGCTTTATGAACTTGGGTCATTACAAGACAGACACACCATCATGTTCATGTCAAACACATGTAACATGCACAGTTGAAGCTGTAGGATTACCGGTGTTGTCATCAGGCACAGACTGTAAAAACAGCAGTGAGCTGCTGTGTAAATCAGTGGTTGTTGTTAGTTATTATTTATTCAATGGGGGCCTTTGCTACAGGCCATTTGGACCTTGTACAGCTGAAGTGTGAGCTGTGTCCATATTGGCAATAAGTCCAAGGGCATAAGTTAAAGTGTACAGAATGTAGCTTTGTCGCCATGTTAGTTTGGTTATATTGAGTTAAATTATTGCCATCAACTTCAGTTCCTGCTAAATCCTTCAGCAAAGCCAGAAACCTGATTAATGTGCTGCATTTAGTGGAAGAAATTCCACTACTGAGTTGTTTTGGTTCAGTCACTCGACTCATAAATAGAATTTGAAAACTTAACAATGTGATAATAGACCAAGGGGTCCACACCAGTTTGATATATGGTTTGGAATACCTTATAATGACTCCTGCTCAGCCCATTGTTTTCTCTTGAAAAGTTCAAATGAGCAGTTTTGCTATTGGCAACAACTGTGAAGCTGTGTTTGGTTACTGGATTCTCATGTTCATAACAACTCGGAATGAGACTGGGGAAAACAAAGCTAATTGAATTGCTCACAATAATTGATGTTGAAATGCATATACTGTACAGTAATATCTGCATTATTGCAGCATAGTATCATATCAAACACAATCCCTAATCTCAACACCAGTGTGACGCAGTTACATTAATTTGCTATTGCATCATATTGTCCTGGGAACATTACATAGCATATGAGCTTTTTGTATTGTTTAAAACTGTGTTGTCAAGATGCAGCCTGAGCACCACTGCTGCACACATCTATCAGTTGTTAAAACACAGAAATATAATGTCCTGTTGTATTTCAGTTTTACTATCCTCACCATTCTTGGTCTAAAAAGCCATGACTGCAGCTTTGGTTTTGATGACCTGTATCAGGTCCACTTTCGCCTGCACGCCAGACCAGAGCCCCTGTAATTGAGTGTGGCAGCAGTGTGTTTAGGGATTATGCCTCAGTTACAAACTAAGTACAAATCAGTTTGCATGTACAAGAGCCCTGTATAAGAAGGAATGGGTGAAGACACAAATATACTTAACAGATTCATATTCACACAGTATTTGATTAAAAAAGATATTTTTTTCCTCTCCACAGACATTTTCAAATATGTTTTCTATTCCTAATTGAATTAACTGTAGATTGTGAAGTGAATGAATTACTCTGCTGCTCTGTGCCTTCTTTTCACAATTGTGCTCAACATGATTGTGAATGTTTCCCATAGAGTAGATTAATAGACTATTGCTATTGATAGGTTCAATTTACCTTAATGTAACTAAGGGAAAAAATCTGTTTGTGAATTTACAAAAAAACTATTATTCAAAGGTCATTTTATGTCCTTATCTTTAATATCAACTCAATCCAATTTCAGTCACACAGGATTGGTTTGGTGTCACAATCTTACTTTCCTGCATTTCTCTTTGTAATTTTGCTCTTGCTTCAATTCCTTTTTCATTTCCCAGGATCATGTTTCTCCCAACATGAACTGCAGTCTTTGAACAAGGCAGGCTCTTTGATTGCAGAACATTAGTATTTCTAATCTGAACCTCGAACAGAACAGCGATCTGACTCCTCTGACCTAACCTCTCTACTGATAACAGTCAGCAGTAAGCAATCTACTGTACAACTAAAGCCAGCGCATATTGTAGACCGGAGTAGACGCCTAACTTGATCCAGTGCCAACCATTTGGACACAACCTCTGCTTAGTCTAGATTCAAGTGAGTTGGGCTATACTCTCCATGGCCCATTGGTTGGCTGTTTACAATGGGCTCAGGTGCCGTGGCCATCAGTTGCATGGAGGATTGTCCCTTACACAAGAAACCTCAGTCAGAGCCTATACATATATCAGTCAGCATACCAGACAGTTGTACCAATGGGTCTCACCTGTGCTACACTCAATGAGCTCTTTGTGTTTTGACCTTTTATGGTAACCAGCTTAGGACATTCTGTACAGTTCTTTATTGTCTGTTTTAGGTTGTAGTTGAGTCTTTAACATCCTGTGTTGAATTTCTGTTTCAGGTTGAAGATGTATGTGCACACTCCGTTCGATCATGTGAAAGTCTTCATGAAAGCAGAAGGGAGAAAGGCTAACTCTGTGAGGTTAGATTTACTTTACTTACTTACTTGTCACCTGTCTCAATTCTTATGAATACGAATGTATAAATGTGATACATCCTTGATTCCCATAGAAACGACAATACTGTTGATACTGAACTACAATAAGCTAATACTGGTCATATATATCCGTCTCTAGAATAATTTAGTACTAAGTTGCAATGCAGTTATACAGATACCAACAAAACTGTATACAGCCAAAGCAAGTGGAGGTGATGCAGGTGATTGGAGTTACAAATGTTGCTCTGCACAATACATCAAAAGTAGTAAAACAAACACTTATTATGGACTAATATATAATTTAAAGATAAGATACAGGGTTTATATTAATTTCATAAAATGTTTCAGAATCCTGTCATTGCAGAGGCATCCAGTCCGTGTGACCATTCTGACCGTTTGATTGGACTTGCCAGTCATGACTGATTTATTCAGCGTGTATCAAATCGAAATAATTTGTTCATAAGCATGACATCACTGACTTGTAAATTCCTGCAAAGCTACACAGACTTTTGGCAGGAATTAAGAGGGTTTTCTCCTCCTCTTTTGACTTTGATTCCCACATTGAGAAATGCCATTGATCAAGAAATTGTATCTCAATCTTCCATTCCTGCTTTCCTTCACTCTCTTTCTCACTCATGTTTCCATAGCATAGTTTGCTCTCTCTTCTTGCCCCATCTCTCTGTCTGTTTGGGGGGTCAGCGTGGTGGTGTTGATAGCACCCATTTGCTGCGCCTACTTTCGGATTCTTTGGCTGTCCTCCATTTCCACTTAGTCATGGAGTGAATGATGATCCTCGGTGCTCATAATCATTGGCCTCCTGGCCAGTATGAAACGTCATGAAACCTCCCATCCCATCCTTCATTTTTTACAGCCACACATACTCCTTTTGTTTTTTTAGGGCTGCACACACTTTCTAAGCAGATACATTATATTTGATGGCAGCATATAGGGAGGAATTACTAAAAGACGAGTTTAGAGATGTGACATGCGAACCAAGATTTAGCATGAGCTGCCAGGCTGCCACCTTTTACCCTTACATGAATTTAATGAGAGTTTGAGTACTTTTAAATGTGTCATTATCTCTGAGCTCACACACCTTTACAGTGTCACCTTTATCATGGCATTACAGGCATATTACATTTGTCATTACAAGGTAATTTATAACACTGCGTACGAATAGATTAATAATATATAAGGCTCATTGGGCCAGGGCGTTTCTGCAGATTTTCACCCCAAAAAACCCAGATTTCTTAAGAAGGACTAGCTGGTGATACATTGATTGTGAGGACAGCTCAGAGTATGCTTCTGCTAATATAATGTGGAAGGAAAAATTTGCAGGAAAGCAATATATTTGCTGACTTACAGTGCCTTGCGAAAGTATTCGGCCCCCTTGAACTTTTCGACCTTTTGCCACATTTCAGGCCTCAAACATAAAGATATAAAACTGTAATTTTTTGTGAAGAATCAACAACACGTGGGTCACAATCATGAAGTGGAACAAAATTTATTGGATATTTCAAACCTTTTAAACAAATAAAAAACTGAAATATTGGGCGTGCAAAATTATTCAGCCCCCTTAAGTTAATACTTTGTAGCGCCACCCTTTTGCTGCGATTACAGCTGTAGTGTTCGCGGGGTATGTCTCTATCAGTTTTGCACATCGAGAGACTGACATTTTTGCCCATTCCTCCTTGCAAAACAGCTCAAGCTCAGTGAGGTTGGATGGAGAGCGTTTGTGAACAGCAGTTTTCAGTTCTTTCCACAGATTCTCGATTGGATTCAGGTCTGGACTTTGACTTGGCCATTCTAACACCTGGATATGTTTATTTGTGAACCATTCCATTGTAGATTTTGCTTTATGTTTTGGATCATTGTCTTGTTGGAAGACAAATCTCCGTCCCAGTCTCAGGTCTTTTGCAGACTCCATCAGGTTTTCTTCCAGAATGGTCCTGTATTTGGCTCCATCCATCTTCTCATCAATTTTAACCATCTTCCCTGTCCCTGCTGAAGAAAAGCAGGCCCAAACCATGATGCTGCCACCACCATGTTTGACAGTGGGGATGGTGTGTTCAGGGTGATGAGCTGTGTTGCTTTTACGCCAAACATAACGTTTTGCATTGTTGCCAAAAAGTTCGATTTTGGTTTCATCTGACCACAGCACCTTCTTCCACATGTTTGGTGTGTCTCCCCAGGTGGCTTTTGGCAAACTTTAAACGACACATTTTTATGGATATCTTTAAGAAATGGCTTTCTTCTTGCCACTCTTCCATAAAGGCCAGATTTGTGCAGTATACGACTGATTGTTGTCCTATGGACAGAGTCTCCCACCTCAGCTGTAGATCTCTGCAGTTCATCCAGATTGATCATGGGCCTCTTGGCTGCATCTCTGATCAGTCTTCTCATTGTATGAGCTGAAAGTTTAGAGGGACGGCCGGGTCTTCGTAGATTTGTAGTGGTCTGATACTCCTTCCATTTCAATATTATCGCTTGCACAGTGCTCCTTGGGATGTTTAAAGCTTGGGAAATCTTTTTGTATCCAAATCTGGCTTTAAACTTCTCCACAACAGTATCTCGGACCTGCCTGGTGTGTTCCTTGTTCTTCATGATGCTCTCTGCGCTTTACACGGACCTCTGAGACTATCACAGAGCAGGTGCATTTATACGGAGACTTGATTACACACAGCTGGATTCTATTTATCATCATTAGTCATTTAGGTCAACATTGGATCATTCAGAGATCCTCACTGAACTTCTGGAGAGAGTTTGCTGCACTGAAAGTAAAGGGGCTGAATAATTTTTCAGTTTTTTATTTGTTAAAAAAGTTTGAAATAGCCAATGAATTTCGTTCCACTTCATAATTGGGACCCACTTGTTGTTGATTCTTCACAAAAAATTACAGTTTTATATCTTTATGTTTGAGGCCTGAAATGTGGCAAAAGGTCGAAACGTTCAAGGGGGCCGAATACTTTCGCAAGGCACTGTATGTTTTCAGATCAGGACAATCCCTAGTCACAAACAAATGCTGGAACTGCAAGTATACTAAATAACCATTAAAGACAATGAGCCCTAATCACATACAAACCTACCATTATAATAACATACAAAATGTGTTACTTAGCACACCATTAATACCTCCAGCATGGTCATAAACATGCACAGGTGGATCATAATCAAATGTGATTAGTAAGATTTTTCATACTGCCATAGTTGCATCTGGTTTAATTTTTGCTCATATAATATTCATTTCCCATATATGGATGCAGACTACATTACACTTACACACAAACAAGGCACACCTCTGACCCTTCATAATGTTACAATAATCTGAGCTGGAGAGCCGGCATTGGGAAAACTTGATGAATGACGTGTGTACTGTTCACATACCAAGCTCACAGTTTTTTTTTTTCTTCTTTTAATAAAATGAAAACATTTTTTTTCAAACTTGTCCACTGAGAACCAACACATCTATGGATTGAGTATGTCATGACTTTTTTCAGGCTGTCAAAATCCTGCTTAGAGTGGGCACAAGCATTTTCTGAAAAATCTCCAATAAATGATTCATAAAATTCACAACAGTGTAACCAGTTTCCGGAGAAATATTTTATAAATGACTCCTAACCGGTATTAGTCTGACACAGTCACAGTCGTAAATCAGACTTGGAGAAAGAAAATTGTATCTTGACTGTGTCTTGTCAAGTCTGTGATAATAATTAGTGTAGTTACATGAATCTCCCTCTCTCCATCCCACTTTCTCTCTTAGTAACCTTTGCTTGTCATACCTTAAGAGCTTGAGTATGGGGTTGTATAATGAAGGACTGTTAAGTATGTAGTTCAATTTTTTGAGTTCAAGTTTTTATTATCAATATTATACAAACTGTGGATCAATGGAAGTGGGGGGAAATGAGTATGCTTGTCCAAGGGGGAATTAAGTTAAAGGAAATAAGAAGAGAGGCCCCTAAAGAATGAGCTTACATCCCATTTAAGGGGTCCCAAACAAGGTCAAAGCATTACAACCACAATGGGGCCTCCACATTTTTGAAAAATGCTGAAGAAAGCTATTCATTTTGAAACATAATATTAATGTTATAAAGTCATACAGCAGTAGTCATGGCTACGTAGAGGCTGTTTGTTAACACAAAGGCTATGACTGCATGTTTTTGTTGTTAAATGTCTACTGGAATATCAACCCACTCCAATAAAGGAGCGCTTGTGCTAAACTAAACATAGCTGTGTAACCAGTCAACATTCTCTTACTGGAAAGGAGACAGCCTGTGCATCAAGAGAACCATTCACACCCTTCTGGAAGTTTGTTTGTGTTATTTTTCATGCTTATTTTGTATTCATCCAACTCTTGAGATCTAGAGGATGCCCTTTCCTCCTTTCCCTTACCTCTTCTTTTCCTCTCAGTCAGCCTGTGGACGTTCCAGAAGTAGACATGCTGTTTTGACATTTGCAGCCAAAAAAGGAAACCTCTGTGTGCATTCAGTTTTTTAAACAGTGTTGTGGACCCACCAGACAGTGATGTTTCTGTCCTGTCCAAGCAGTGCATATTTGTGGCAAATCCCCCACCTTAGCACTCCTGTGCCTGTCGATGTGCTCTCCCTCAGCTTGCCCTAAAGCAATGTTAAAGTTTGTTTCTGTGCAGCAGATGCTTCCTCAAGTCTGCTGCAATGCTGGACTGGTTTTGGGTATTGTCACTAAAATAGCAAGCAGATTATATTGCATAACTGTTCAGTGTCACAGTTGGATTGTTGTAATTTTTATACCTGTATAAATCTGTGGTAATCCTTATTTATTGAGTTTCCAGTCAGCCTCGGCTGTACTTTGAGATTATAGCACTGGATATGCTTGAAACTAACTAGTTCAAACATTGTGTTGTCACGCCAATTCTAAGGGCAAGAGTTTGTACTGTATATGTGTTCTGAATGCCCACATTTGAAGGCAAGGTGAAAAGATTGTTGTCATAGTGAGGACGAGAAGCATAATCTGTGAAATATAGGGATAATGGCTTGCACTTTTGGGCAGTTTCTCCTTAAAGGCCATTTGTACACATGAAACATCTCGTCAATCCAATCTGCACCTCCATCCAAAAATGCATATGCAAAAAATTAAGCATAATCCTACTATATATTTAAAAATGTTGATGCTATGGATAGTGGTTTATGGCTTTGAGATCAAAGCAGCAATCACATGGGTAGCACTCATAATAAGTTGCGATGTCATTGGAACATTTTCTTCAAATTCACGGTTTGTTGTCCAAAATGTGCATGCTATATATTGGTTCATATATTTGAGAGATCTGCAAATTCTCACATCAACAGTTTGGCATGAGCAGCTTTTCTTTCAAGGTCTGATTTGTTCATTTATAAATGTGCTCCTGGTCTGTCATTACTTTAGGACACACAACACCGAGGACATAGTATTGGCAACAACAATAATATATTAAAAAAAGGTGCATAGGAGCATGCATATACTGTCCAAATACAACAACTACCCAAACAAGAACAGATTTCTTAAAATTTGTTACAGTAAGTCAATTTCACAAAGCAAAGCTGGTACCAACTAGCAGGCTGTGTAATAATAATGTGTTTTTAGTATATTTGTCCACTTCTGGATCTGTGCTGATGGGTCTTAGCAGTAGAGGGGAAAACAATAGGAGCCTCCCTAAAGAGAACATCAGTCTTGCCCTCTGTTCTGTTCATTCACTAGAACACTATATAGAGACCAGATGTGTGCGTGTTCTTGGCTGAGCCATCCAGCCGTGTTTTAGAAATGGCCAGAGCTTTAACAATCGCATCAGCACCACAGGGCGCCACAATCTGCTTTGCTATCTACCCCTCTCCTACTGTTGTTTACATACACTCATGTTTTTGTTTAGTTTTTGTTTCCACAAAAATAAAAAATAACATCCGCGAAACAATAATTAATTACATGTTAGACATAAAACCAAATGAAATGGAAACCGTACTCTGTCTGCTATGCACATTGCAAATGCAAAGTGTAGATACCCTGCTTTCTTTAATTACTTTGCACATACCAGCTTCACAAAATTGTTTCAATGCTTAATCTTTGACCCTGTCGTTGGTACCTTTTTTCTTTCTAACCTAGAATCTATCTTTACATAGGCTATTTCTACTCTTCTGATGTCAGGCTAGAAATACCCTGCAGCAACCAATTGTTGTACTGTGGCAAGAAATGCCCTGTGTTTTGAGACCCAAAGGCTATCCCTTCTCTCTATCCCTATCTCCTTTACATTTTGCCATGTATTTGTGGGAAGGGAGGGCTTCTTGGAAGTTGGCCCACCAGTAAAGACCTGTAAATGTCACATTATAGCAGACGGCTTTGATTGGCTTTGTGAGTGGGTGTCTACCTGGGTGGTTCTCAGTCTGCTTCTGCTTTTAGCAAAACAAACAATGGCTCAACAATCCTTAGTCCGGCACGGGCTTGATGCTTGATGGGGGTGGTGCCAGTTACTGTATATATCCAAAATATATGATTCCTCATATTTTGGTGTTGACGGCCTAAGTTGGATGGTTCTGAATCAGTTGAGTTTAGAGGCAAGCCTTGTTTCCCAATAATCCAGTTAACCATTTAGTCTGGTGATTTATGACCATTCCTAATGCATGACAGGACTACTTAGAAACAAGACTACACTGATGTCATCTTGAACAAAAAGCTAAAGGAGGTATAAGAGACCTGCTTAATGTGAGAGCTGTTGATTCTTGGTAAAGTCAGTTTCCATCTCTTGAGATGAACACCAAGCAGGATCTTCAATGTGCCAAGCCATGACTTTAATCTCTATCAATCCTCAAAAGATTCTTAGCCATCAACGTACCACAGGCTGCTGGAAATAAAGAGCAGCAGTTGCTAGTTAAAATGTTTTAACAGTTGCCATTTTTTCTTTTCTTTGTTGCTACTTAACAACCTTGAAATTACCTAAAATGAGCCAAATTCACATAATTTACCTAGCATGCTGTAACTATGTTGTCTTTTAATGGCCTCTTTTTATGCCTCAATTTGATCTGAAATAGGTACCATCAGTTGGACATTCGCAAGACCCTAAGAGACAACCTGAGCTACAAAACACTGATTGAATATCCTGTGCTGCATATTGTCCTCGGAGATCATTGGAAGGAGTATCCACTAAAAGGACCAGGTAAACAAACCTCATTATCTAGCTTTAAAGGTGCTCTAAGCAATATTTGGTGACGTTCAAAGTATTTTCAAACAAAACAAGGCTAGCTCGCCCCTCCTTCCTCCTTATCCCGTCCCCTCTCCCTCCCTTCCGTGCTTCCACGCACTAACCCCCAACCCAACCCCCACCCCAAAATCCTTCTTGTCGGTTATTGGCTTTAACGCTGGAAGACTGTTTATGTTGTGTGTGTCAGGTCGGCCAATTTGTTTTATTTATTTATTTATTTATTTTTTAACAGTGTGTTCAGGGGACAGACAGCTGGCGGATAGTGAGGCGATGTTTGCTGTATGTGACAAAAAATGTTGTAGCCTAAAAAACGTGTGACATCGCTTAGAGCACCTGTAAGCTAGTGTCTGCACCGACATTAATCTACTAATGCTTTATTAGTAAAAAACTAATTTCTTCAACACTATATTTAGCTTAATGCATATGTTTTCTGTTACTAAACAAAAGGGTGGACATACAACATGAGTCAAAACCCTTCTTAGCCCCAAAACGCCAACCCCTCTCCACTGTCCAATTCCAACAGCATTGTATCATGTCCTGGTTTCTCCAGCTGAGACTTTGAGACTCCCTGTTCTCTTATTTTTCACTATGGCAACATGCTACCCCAACGGAAATGAGGGTGTTCTGCTCAGCATCACACACAGCAACTCAACCTCAACAGTGACAGTGGCCAAAAAGAGGATCAAACATGGCTTACTTTTGAGCGGTGATCTCATGAGTTGTGAAATGACAAAATATGAGAAAACGGGAGATTAGCCTGTGGCTTTTCTCACCTGTTTGTCTCTTCCAGTGTCGGATGTTTAAGGACAAGACGAGTCATGACAAAGTAGGACTGCATATCATGTAAAAGCATACAGCAGTTTGCTCCGACTCAGATGTGCACAGTGTGGTCAAACTGTGTATATCTCAGTAGGCTTAGTATGGTCACAAAAGACCACACTAACCCAGTATCATTACACTGTCAGACCCAGACAGGCTGAATGACGAATGAGGTAATTCTATTCTCTGTGTGTGTGTGTGTGTGTGTGTGTGTGTGTGTGTGTGTGTGTGTGTGTGTGTGTGTGTTTTTCAGTGATAAGGCCTTGGTGCCACACTGTTTTGCTATAATGTTAGCCATAGAAACATCCTGATAATTGTAAATGCCATGGCATGGGAAGCTGGGAAGGAAGTGATAAAGGGCAATCAGACACTGGCAGGGGCACATCCAGTGAGGATAAAGTGATGTTGAGGGTCCAGCAGGCTCCAAAACACGCAGCATGCAGCCGGTCAGTATTCTAGTTTAAACTACATTCAGCCAGTCAAGACTGACACTTTGCTGCAAATATATCTACCATTATGTAGGTGCTGTCTGCTCCACTATGTTTGTCCAGGATAATTAGGCTACCCTTGTTATACAGGTGAAGATAGCTTGACTTCTGAAGCGAGAAGAGGTGTTTGATTGGCATGTGACACTGTGTCGCCCATGTATAGAGGTGGGGACATCACGACTGCCAGCCACATGGGTGTCGTAATGAATATGTGTATAGGGCAGCATAATACTGAGACATCTTACTCATGGTTACAAAAATAACCTCAAGATCTATATCTAAGTTTCTATTCTGTTCTAAATCTATGAAATGTTGCTTTACAGCAGTAATGTGTTTCAACATTGGACTAAAGCAGGCCTATAATTTTTATTTATGGTCAGTTGAGAATGCACTCAACCCAAGACTCAAACTCTTAATTCACCTCAACTTTATAAGGTCAAAAATGGTGAAGCCTTTAAATTCTGTAAGTAATGGCCCGTGCTGAAGATAAATGGTTAATTGGAGGCAAGCATAGCTTTTTAATTCTCTTGTGTTACAGCACAAAGAAGAAAATCGGAATTACGTTAATCTTTCTATTACATATTTGGGTTTGGCTTGCTAACCATTTCTTAGGATAGAGGCGAAAATGTGTTGGCAAAAGTGTCTGACGTTTAGAGTAAATTTTACATAAATGGGTTCATGCGTTTTATAATTCAGCAGACTGTGGGTAGACCATTTTGGGAGTAATTGCTTATAATTCACAATTATTGTTCTTGCCATCATTTATTCTGCAGCCTTTCTTTCACACACATCCACCCTACTTTATTGCATAACTAATTGCTTGGCACGCTGCCTCATCCTGGAAACCAGCATGGAGCCAAACCATAGCGTCATCATTCACAAACTGCCTGTACTGTTCCCTTCTTTCTCACCATTTCTGTTTAAGCATGACCCCAGCTGTGCTCTAACCCTCTTTGTGCAACTGACCACTCTGATGATTTGTGTATACATTTGGACATGCAAGACTTTTACTGTTGCAAGAGCCATTTTTAAATCATGTTTTTTTTTTTTTAAACAAATCTGGTCATATTGTTTCAGCTGAACCTGCATCAGCCTGCAATAGTTTTGCAACAAAGAAGGAAGGGGTGGACCAAGAGAAGGACGATGTGATCCAAGTTTCACCATTTCTGCAAGGAGCTTGCACCCCGGGGGGGACTAACATCTGGATAGGAACCCCGGAGACCAGACCTAAAACTGAACCCCCACAAGTGAAATGGGCCAAGATGGAAGCAGGGAAGGGAGAGATAGAGGAGGGAGAGATCATAGACAGTAGTGATGAAGAGAAAGAGAAGGAGGAAGGTAACACTGAAGACAATAACCCATGTGGAAAGAGCTGCGATAGTGCCAAAAGCCCTGCTAATGACATGGAGGTGATTAAAGATGAACCAGCAGACAGTGTGGCTGTTAATGTTGATGGTTTTAATAAACGCAGCGACAGCAGCAGGGGTCAGTGTATAAATGAGGACATCTCTGGTTCCATGATGACAAGTGAGCTGTCAAAGAGTGCTGAGCTCAGCATGACTAAGGAGGATGCTGTTAAAGAGCCGGGGCCTGTCCATACCAATCTCTGTCATGATGAAAATGAGTCAGCTAATGCTGCTGACAGCTGTGGACTGGAATGATAATGCCCAGATGTTCAGGGTGAAATGAATGAGAAGGGCGACATATTTGACAGGAAGTCATCAATCTTGTGTCAGTGTGCTGTAGAGTGGACGAATGCCACGCAACAGTTTTTTAAGTTGTTTTAAGAAACAAGAACCATGGTTGATACCGCTGCATCATTGTATATGTGTGGAATCATTTCACTGTTTAATGTTTATAATTTAGATTTAGCTATTCTGTTTGGAAGCATGCTTTCTTAAATAAAGACTTTTCTTTTGGAAATCATTTTGTATTTGTTTTATACTGCTGCTCATGTGTGGTGGATGTGGACAATAGTATCAGACCAAGCACATGGAAAATACAATTTTAGCTAATCTCATATGTATGTATGTATGTGTAAAATCTCCAGAACACCTTACTGTATAAGTGGACCTTGAGGTGAAATTGTTTTAAGTCCTGTTTCCAATATCAACAGTGTGCACTGAGAAACTCAACTTTGAGCAAACATGGACTCAAAGTGTTCTGAATAAAAATAAACATGCACATTTCCATTTCCAAATGGACAAACCAATCCTGGTAAAGATCATGTGATATGATTGAAAGCACTGAAACTACTGCTAATTGATGTCAGTAGAAAGCTTGTTTGTGCTCAGGGTTTGATTTAATGTCTTGTGCTATAATGTCTTTAGTGTGCTTTTAGCTATCTCAGATTTTTTGAGTACCTTGAAAAACGGTCTTTAAATAAAATCGTGACATGACACTGTCATGAACGTGTCATAAACGTTATAAACAAGTCAAATGTTTATGACTTCTGTCATTTGTTTTTTGTCATGACAAGTTGACATTGTTTGGGTTGTCTTGATTATGACAACTTGACATTAATCAAAGTGACTACCTAGTGATTACCAGAAGTTGTCTTTGTCATGACTAGTTGACATTCAATTTGTTCGGGATGTTTTTGTAATGACAACTTGACATTAACCAGGATGACATTACCAGAAGATGTATTTGTCATGACAACTTGACATTAAATTTCTTTAGAGTGTCCTTATTAAGACAACTTGACATTAAACAGGATGCCATTATGTCAAGTTGTCATGACAAAGACATCCTCTGGTAATGTCATCCTGGTTAATGTCAAGTTGTCATTACAAAGACATCCCAAACCAATTTAATGTCAACTTGTCATGATCATGACCAAGACAACAAAAATAATGTCAACTTGTCATGTCCGAATGACACTTAATGACACGTTCATGACAGTGTCGTGTCATAGTTATGACAGTGTCATGTCATGATTATGTCGACACTTTCAAGTAAAGTGTTTCCGAAAAGTCTTTGTGTTTAACAGTTCATGTGTCCCTCTGTCGATTATTTGTTTAATTGAAAACTTAAAGTGCCCATATTATGAAAAAATCACTTTTTCTGGGATTTGGGGTGTTCTTTTGTGTCTCTGGTGCTTCCACACACATACAAACTTTGAAAAAAATCCATCCATGCTGTTTTGAGTGAGATACAGGTTTCTGAATGTGTCCTGCCTTCAGTCTCCTAGTGAGCTGTTCAAAATCGGCTCGGACTGTGACGTCACAGTCCAAAATGAGCTGGCTAACCACAACCGTTAGCTCGTTAGCATGCTAATCGCTAGCATGCTACGTCGTTCTCAATAGCAAAGCACTGCTACAACACACACAAGTTCACCATAATCTACAAAAGAACTACTTACATGTGCGCCCTCATTTAGAAGAAGTCTCCCAGCTAATCCTGCCTTGTAACTGACCAAAGTTGGAGAAACAGCCTTTCTTTTACTGTCTCTAGAGTTAGCTAGCTGACATGCTCTACATCTGAACTACTGCGCATGTGCGAGTGCAATCAAAGATCGTACAGAAGAAGAAGATGAAAAGAGGTCTCACTCTGTAGCTAAAACAGAAACCAGGTGAAAAGAGGATCTGCAGCAGTGAGAGAGAGCTGTGCAGTACAACAAAAATATGGTGTTTTTTGAAAATTAAACCATGTAAACCTATTCTGGTACAATCTTAAAATACAGTTATGAACCTGAAAATGAGCAGAATATGGGCGCTTTAAGGAAACCAACCCCTCGTGCCTCCATCACCTTTGAAGTTCAACGAATTTCTCCTTTCTGTCAAGACCATTAGTCTCATTTTTCCATCAGCTAACAAAAGTTAATGTTGACATGCTCGTTTTTCTGACACCTCCCGCGTGTCTCCCTGTGTGAATGTTCTTACGCATGTGGTGCCTCTATGTACCATATTCTTACCTAATGTTACGACAACAGAGTTCCCTTTAATAACTGACAGTGTGGATCATTGGTGGGGCCTGTGTTTATAGATGTGTTTTTATAACCTCTGCTAACCTCTTTTGGATGTTAACCCCTATGGACGGGCGCTCTTTGATGTCTGGCCTGTGATGACGCATTTTCCACCCTTTTGCAGTCAGACGCAATGATCTCACATCTGACTGTGCATCCCTCTGCAAGGGAGGACGCAGAGATCCCTCCCTAAAAAATTTTTAATGTTCAGGTTTTTGCCATACATTTTGGAACGTGCTCATATAATATCCAGCTGGGCCTTCATACAGTTTACTGAATGAACATAATCGGCCCAAAGCATTGCTTGTAATTTTCTGCAGAAATGTTTCTTTCAGCTTTTTTTGACAAAGTTTTGACCATGCAATGATATGATGGAATAGTGTGACATTTTGGGAAGTATCCTTATTTACGTTTTTGCCTAGAATTAGATGAGAAGATCGATACCACTCTCCTGTTAAATACAAGGTGTTAGTCAACAGCGGAATAACTAGCCTAGCGTAAATACTTGAAAACAGCTTGCCAGGCTCAGTCCAAGTGTGCCAAAATCCACCTACCAACCTACGCTCACTCTCAGCAAGAAAGCAAATGAAGGCATTTTCCAAAATGTTGATCTATTCCTTAAGAGAAGCAAAGGAGATGCTGTGTCCCAGCCAGGCCACAGTGGTGCTGTGTTAGGTCTTCTCATGCCACCCACAGTAGTAAGTGTTTTTGTGATACTGATAGTCTTACACTCCGATAGGATTCAAAATCTGTTGTCCATACAGAATCAAAACATACAGTACTTTGATATGTGGTACCTTTTGAGCAGACTAATACACAGTTTTTCCCGTGTAGAAACTGATGTAACATATCACCAAGTGGATGAAAGTACAAAGTCGTAGCCTACACATCTGTTCCTTTATTTGTCGTGGCTTTGCCTGTGTTGAATTACCAGCCATTTAATTTTAGCAGTTCTCTTAATTTTCTATCTCAATAAAGTTACTCAATGCGACCACACAAAAGCGGTGCTTTGGTTTCTATTAACTGTTAAAAGTAAATTTGAGCTTTTTTTAGTCTGTGAAGAACACAGGCATTGGAAATAATTCTTCCAATTTAAGTAAATAGGGCTTTGAAATTTCTGTAGTTGGTTTGCACTTAATTTGTCTTGATTTGGTGGGCAGGGCTCAATTGTGCTGCGTGCAGAGCTGGATTTTTATGAGACCAGCTTCGGGACACGGCTCTGCTGTGGTGGCCTTATCCAGAAACGGGCTAATGTTAGCACAACCCTGCATCAGGAAAGGCAGGTAGTGAAGCACAAAACCAGAGCCAGAGTTTCCAGAGCCTGATGTCACACATTTTCACATGGCATACAGGGTGGTTGCCATTAGGCCCACAGAATCATTCATCAAGCAAAACCTTGATAAATGAAAACATAGAAAACATTTTCAGTGCTCAAAATCAAACACTTTTCATCTGCAACCAAGTAACAATTTTGCATGCGCATTTCTCATTTTCAATTGACGTTCAACGGATGTTTCGCTTATCTGACTGTTCTAAACTTAGAGAAGTACCACTAAATGAGGCCATCTGTTTCTTAAAAAGAAATGCTGTACCACAGTGGTTTTCTATGGCCTGTTCATTATCGAGCTTATAGAGCTAACATAAAATCTGAAACCAGTTATTTTTTAATATTATTTTCTTTGGTCAACAAAAACATTACCTTTCCAGGATGCAGAGGCTCAATCTTTGTGAATTTTCCAAATGTTTCCCTCGGAAGTCCATACTCATAACATGCAGGTCACATGTGAGGACTTACGTTTTGTAAACATCATGAGTATTACTAACTTAGTAAATCACCCTTTAAGACAGATTGAGGCAGAAAGCTTCAGGGCCTTTGGTTGATTGAATTCATCCTGCTTTTAGTATAAACAATGCCACTACCGCACTTCAACACAAACAGACCAGCAATGTTTGTCACTGCAGTCACCTCGCACACTGATCCATGTAAGTTGTTTGCAGGAAGTGATTCACTTGTTCCCGTTTGTCTGTCTTGTGTCAATCTGACAGTCTGAACCAACACAGCCTGCTTGTTGTCTGTTATTCTTTTATTATCAGCCTGGAGTTATCGTGGTGAAGTTGTTTTTAGAGCACCTGCCGTTGAGCCGCACAAAACGTATCTATTTTCTGTTGCTTTGTCCGAACGTTATTCTGTCCACAGTTTATTTGTCTGCAAGGTGAAAGAGGGAAGAACCAAAGGATCCCAGTGGCATGTAACCCATCAATCTAACCTCAACTCTCGTTTCCCAGCTGCACACCTTTTAATTGGATCTGGTTGAAATAATGCAGCAAATTTTGAGATTGCATTCAAACACATGTAGAATGATTTGGTTAAATCAGCTTTGTGGGGGAGTTTGCATGCATCCATGACTATAGTAGCTGTGTTCTCCATAGCTCTTGGTCGGGTCTCCCAAAGCAAACTGGTCCAATGCTTGTGCTTACCCATACACACAGGTTTAGCTATTATTTTGTAGTTTTTGCTGGATTTTTTCATTCCTTTATAAAAACAAATGGGCCTTAGAGGGAGAAACCTAGAAATAGGTTACCCATACGTCACCAAAGCACTTAAACCCCTAGGCCACCAGGGCACCCCAACATCAACTACTACATAGGTGCTGAGCTGTCTCATTTTCTGGGGATAAGACCCTGGCTGAGCACTGCTGCTTAAGTGGGGGTCCTGGAGAAGCTGCTGGCTGGGGGCTCTATAGTTCCTCTAGGGGGACCTGTTAGTGGATATGTATGCCTGTCATGGACTGTCCAAAACTAACACCTTAGGTGTAGATGATTGATGGCCAATGATAATTCACTTTGAAGTCATATAATCTGATCTGCCATGATTGATCTTCTTTTTGGCTCTAACTGCTGTTAAGGTTAAATTGGTGTGTCTGGTCATGTCCTGAGGTTATGTGTGGCTCGTAAAGCAGTTGGAACGAGACTCATTACCTCCAAGATGTAGACTGGAGATGTAGACTGTCCAAGTTGCTGCCCCACGTAAAGTAGTTCAAGTATTTTTTAAGTGTCAATGAAGGCAAGATGGAGTGTTAGATCGACAGGCAGGTATTTTACTAACGTCTACCTACGTTTCAAGCCTCATTCATCATGTGTTCAGGGATAGTATGTGGTGCTCAGACTTCAAAAGGAAACACTGCTTTGTGAAACTGCTGCTCAGTCGAATTGAATAAAGACAAGGAAGTTGAGGTGTTTCAAGTATCTGAGCTCTGTGTAGGTGTTCTTGGTGTGTCCAGTTGGGAATAAATTCAGGATCAGGCCTAGAAAATGCCCATTCTACGCCTGCTCTGGCATTAAGACTACTAAATGTAAGGTCACATTTGGTAATTGCATGTGCTTCTTTCCTTACATTTATATCTGTTTCTTTGTGTGGTTACTAAATTGCAGTTTGTGACAAGGGGAGGCCAGCAGGCGCTTTTTTTAGTGCACGAAGCCTCGAGTCATAGTTGCCACTCATTAGCTATATTTCCACAAGCATTGTTAGCTCCAAAGATCAAAAGATGCAAAAGAAATCAGAAATTGTGTTACAGGGGAAAGTGGGTGGCGATATAATGACTAAGGCCTTACTAGCCTCTATCCCTTCACAATAGTGGAAACCAGAAACCAATTACCCAGCATGGGGGAGACAGGAAGAGTAGGAAAATACATCACTCTTGTCACTTGTTCCATAGGACCGTCAGCAAAATCCGGATCCTGAGGACCACCACTGCTCAAGAGTTCAAATCACAGTTTTTAATTTGTCAATCATTGTGAGTTTTAAATGATCTGTGAAAGAAATGAACATAGCTTCTCTGCATTCATGTGACCAGCGTTTACTAAAAGATTAACTGTCGAATCTACATGGAAAATAGAAGGCAGTAGCTCTCTTTTTGGAAAGTAGTGGTCAAAAGCGTCAGACTTTTTATTTCTTTTAAGATCCGCCTGCTGGAGATTAGCTCAATAATAAGCTATTTTATCAATTAGATATCTACAGGTGATAGGATAGTTTAAAAGTAGGAACAGTAGATATTCAGGGATTGCATTTCTAAATTAAAATATGCATCCTCTGCATTTAAGGCCATCCTAACAAATTAGGAGCAATGGGCCTGGGGACCAACCACAGTTGTAATGCCAGTACCTACGTCAAAGACAATGGCAGGAGTTACCCAGCATGCAAGTCTTTATGGAGGGAGGAAAGTGCCTGCTTGCTGTGAGGCAGCAGTGCTAACCACTGAGCTACAGTGCTGCCAGAGTTTGAAGTTGGGCTGTAGTAAAGCAGCAAAAATGTATGTAAAATTTGATTGAACATTCATTTACCTTATATCCAGTGCCACACAGAATCTGTGGATGCGGAATTCCACAGAATTCTCCACAGATTTTCTGCATTATAATTGTTAAGTAAGGCACTGTAGTGTTAAATCCTGTTAACTTTTTAAGGGAAGTATGCCAACATTAGCTCAGCTGTTAAATCCCTTTAACTTTTTAAGGGAAGTATGCCAACATTAGCTCAGCTGTTGACGGTATGTGCCCCCTTGGAGATTATTCAGTCCAACATTGTCTTCATTGGGCTGAGACTCAAGACGCCCAATACTTAGTGCTGCCTATCCCATCAATACTCAGCTTGTTTGAGCAAATAATCACTCAGTAGCCAGCGGCCTTCAGGGAACCGACTGAACAATCCAACAATCTGGGAGGGAATCGACTCTGATTTTCCCCTAAGCTGCTCATCAGTAATTCTTATGTAAGTGTGTGTGTGTGTGTGTGTGCGTGTGCGTGTGCGTGTGCGTGTGTGTTAATGCTGATTACATCGATAGGGTCCCACACCCTGCCAGGATTTGGCAAATGGATGTCTTTTACATCACTTTGTCTCAGTGAGAAATGTAACATTTCATATGCAAATACACGGTAATGAAGTCATTTGTAAGATGTTCACTCAGTGTCAGCCACACATTTGATGAATCTTTAAAACTGTGCAGGTGTAAATAGGTGAGTCAGTCTAAATACAGTACATTTCATACACACAATGCATTTTCCTGTTTTGTCCAGCAGATGGTGCTTTTTAAAGCAAATGACTGCCTCTGCATTTGTACTTGGTGGCCAGCCTCTAACTCTCCTTGCTTCTTGCCCTGTGTTCCTTATAACAGTAAATATTAATCTGAGGTTATAGACAAGGGGGCTGTTAAATAGCTGACATCAGTGCTCAGCAGCTTCCAGAATGTTGTAATGACCACTCTCGATCCTGTTAGCTTCTGGTTGCACAGCATTACGTAGTGCTTGATGAAGCTTTAATGCTAATGTCTTTGTCATATAAACACATTTTGGGTTCAGGGAATGAGGTAGTCGGTGAGTGATTTAATTGCAGAGGCGCATATGTTTGAGAGCCGCATGTGTGTGAGAGAGCCTTGTTGCCTGCTTGTCTGAGAGCGATAGTTTTTATGGGTTTGTGTTGTGTTGGCAGGGACACTGTGAATTATTTCTCACAATGATCCTGATCTGTGGGTCCTCTGTTAAAGCTGAGGGATTGTAAACCTGTGCTTGTCTGTACATTATAAAGGAATGCTACCGATGACCGAAGGAACTGCTCACATAACATACAGATGCCATTACATAACCAAGTTTGCTGCATTGTGTCAACAAGAGAAATGACAGTCTGATTGCACGGCACTTTCCGAACTCGGAACTAGATGGAAATTTTCTCTTCTTTAGGCAGCCACTGAAAGGGAAGGAGCAAAAAGTGGGCTCCCTGAAAGTGTTTGGACTGTAAATCTGTGCTGCAAGAGGTAGCCACACATCTTTGTGATTAGGTAAAACCTCAAAGGCCTTTCATGTGAGCAATCTGTAAAACCTCAGTGGGCACATCCTGTGAGGTATGCAGCTCAATCAAAGGCAATGTGTCCTGCTCAACCTCTTATTAAATACACTCGATTAAGACTTATTTCCAGCAGCTGTGCGGGAAAGCTGTGCAGGAGAGACATCTACCTCCAGATAGACACACTTTTATACTTGTTTCTGTGGAGATAAAATGCCTTTTGTGGATACAAGTGAGTACTCGGGAGTGTTTGTGTATATTTGGAAAATCTTCTTAGCTAAAGTGAACATGTTGCTCTGAAATATTTTCCAACATCTGCCGCCCATCAGGATGTCTGCTTTCTGAGCCACTGCTGCATTCCTGAGCCACTCCCTCTACCTGGATCAAAAAAAAAAAAAAGAAACCTCTCGGTCGTTGCCCCTGAGCTCTGCTCTCCCTACCCCAGTTCAAACTGCACTGTAGGTATTTATTTATTCCAGGTGAAAGCATCTGCCATGAAATCCTGTGTTTCAAAAAGAAAATTAACCAACATCCTTTTCAGACTGATACTTATTGTGCTCTTTAATTAAGCATTTCATATTCATGGGTTTTTAGGTACCTTGGGGTCATAAAAACCTACAGGCTTAAAGCACGCAGGACCAATCTGAGCTCATGTAAACATAAGTAATGAAAACACCAGAGCGGGAGTCAAGTGGTGTTTGTGACAGTAGCAACACACTTTTCAGTTTCAGTAGCTGGAAAACTGAATTAGAAGTTCCTATGACCACAGAAGCAACAGAAGCTATGTTCCCCCTGTTTCCTGTCCTTCCCCTATTTCTACCTCATAATAGTATTTCTTAATGCCTGTTATACTGAAACCTGGAAGACAGACTTTAGCCCTTTCTACTTTGCATGGCTGTTTACAACTATTTAGCAGACCCCTGCAGTTTAAGAGCCAACAGATGCTAATGCAACTAATTCACTTTTAAAGGCAGCTGCTAATGAATTAGGTCAATTTGGTAGTGCTAGTCCGCTGTGAAAAAAAGCTTACCCGGGAATGCATTCTTTGTATACAGCTCATTGTATACAATAATAGTCATTGTCCCCCTTGCATGGTGTCTAATCCCAGCCCATTCAGACAGCACTTAAGATTCTTGGCATACTCCCATACTCATTGCTACTCGTGGACTTAATCTTTTTTTTTTTCCCCTCTCAGAATCAGTCAAGTGTATGGCTTAGCCAGATCAAATGAAAGCAAGCTAGCTCGCTGCAGAATGGCATTCCAAAGCACTAAAAAGTCAGGAGAGAGAGCCTCCAAGGTTGTGTTATATAAGAACAGACCGACCCTGCTCAGTCTCTGTCCGTCTGAGAATCTGTTGGGTTTAAAGAATGATATAACAGGAGGATTTTCTTTGGAAATAGTGGCTTTAAATATCCTCCCCCTGCCCTGTGCATGTGAGCATTGTACTTTGTTTGCACCGTTCTGCAGAGTAGTTTGAACAGACTGAACTCAGGCAGTGTCGTATTTCATAAATAAATCAGTTTTATTTGTGGCATATAAAATTAAATCATTTTTACAATTTATTCCAGTATGACACATAATATCCAAATAAAGTAGCTACATTTCTTGATAAATAATATTAATAACAATAATAAAAACATTCATTCATCCTTTGACATGTTTCGCTTTGTCTTTTTTTCATGAAGGGAGTTCAATAGCTGCCACAAAACATGAACAATAATGCCCACGTCAGAAAGGAATGAAACCACACACTTGCTAAACAAGTCCAGAGGTTACATTGCGGTGTGTTGTTCTTAAGATACAGGATGGTATGCTAATTGAAGTTGCGTATGTGCATATCTACATATACACACACAAGTCTACAGTCTGGGTCATGTCTGATGTAAAGGATCAAAATATACACAGTGAATTGATATCAGCGACTAACATAAATGTACAAATATTAATTACATATTGCTCCATAACGAAGCTACTTCTGATGCTCCATTAATATGAAGCAGTTCTTAGTTAAGAATGCTGATGTAGTCACAGCAAACAGTGCACTTCATAAAGTCCTCATGATGTAAGCCCACAATTCCTTGGGAATCTAGTTACAACAAGAAGCTGGTAGTTGATTGATAGTCTATTTACACCCCTGCATTCATCTGGACTGCCATTGGCTGCCAGTGCTGCGGATCATCTCTTTCTCTTGCTGAGGGGTTTGGACGTTCTTTGCCAATCAGTCTCTGAACTTGTGGATGTCGTTGGAGAGGCGGTAGAAGGGGTAGGAGGCTTCGTTGGCATGGGGACAATTGTAGGTGCACTTGCAGGACTCGATCATCATAATGTTCTTGTTGAAGGTCTCTCCGTCCTCGCAGAGGAACTTGACACGGATGGTTCTGGTGTCATGGGGGCTGCAGCAGCGGCCGTCCACGCAGGCGCCGCAGTACTTTGGCCTGTACTTCTTCAGGCTGGAGCAGCCGGCATAGGTGAACTTGACCGGCTGGCTGGATTTCTTGGTTCTGCTGCACTTCTTTCCTTTCTGCAGAGGAATAAATAACAAGGAGATGGAGATTAGTCATGCACTCAGACCCACAAGAGGTGCATTTACAGTACCATGCAGGTCTCCATCATATTCAGTCATGGTGGCTCAAGCTTACCTTCAGACTGGAGTAAGGTGACTGGGTGCATGGCCGCACTTCACAGATTCTTGTCTCCTTGACCAGCTTGCACTCGCTGTTGTTGTTGGTGACTCTGGTGGAGATGCCTGTTCCACAGCTCTTGGAGCACTGGGACCAGGGTGTGGTTTGGACAATGCACTTCTGGTTGTCAAACATGTGGACTTCAGGCTGTGGTCTAAAGGCTGTGATTAAAAGAAGAAATAAAATTTAAAAAAAATAACATTAGCAACTTAAAATCCTTCATATTGCAAGATATTCTATTTTATATCCGGAACATTTCTAGGATGAAAAACAGCTTTCTTACCAGCTAGAGACTTGAGTCCTCCCTTCACGATAGCAATGAGCTCGTTCCTGTTGGTGAGGTCTTTTTCCGACTCATCAGTCATCATGTCTTTGCCAAAGATCTTCTCCAGGATGTCTGTCTCCATGCCATTATCACACGCCCACTCCTCACAGCACTGGCCTGCTACCTTGACCAGTCTTGGGTTGGCACAGCCCAGGTTGGGCAGGGAGAGCTCCTGCGGGCACAGTGGGACACATCCCACTGCCCCATCGATGCATGTGCACTGGTGTTTACAGTTGGGCTGGAAGCTCTCTCCGTTCTGGTAGATCCTGCTGTTGTACTCGCAGGGTCTGCCCTCTGACTTGGCTGCAAGGGGAGAAAAACAGGAGGAAAGGAATGTTATTCTTTCCTGCTCTAAACGTCTGCTGAACACATCACATGGCTGCCAGGTAAGGATCAGTTAAACTGTGAAATTCTTCAGGCTGCCTGAGGAGTCTCTTTCCCTTCACAGTGGGCTGTCTGTACTTTGAGGTTTAGTCTAAGTGTCCTTCTATCTGCATTCCACAGTGCTGAAATGGGTCTACTGATTTAAAACACACCTTACTTAAAGAAAAAAAGACATGTGGAGCTGACGGTCTTTATACATACCTCGGCAGATGCCACGGGTAGTAGCAGCAGCAAAGCTGGCCCCAAAGTTACACTCCAGCCCTTTAGTGTGGTCACAAGGCTCGGTCAGGCTGCAGTCCTCGTTCAGCTGCCTGGCGCAAACTTTGCAGCAGCCGCAGCCGTCCAGGACGACGCTCACGCCGGGTGCGCACTTGGGCATCTCCATAGGACACTCACACACGGAGGGGCAGGAGGAGGAGGAGGAAGAGAGGACCTGTACAGCCAACAACCAAATCTTCTGTTAAAGACTGAAACTTTAAAGGCACGCCACACAGCACATCCCACAAATATCGAAAAGCTATCCTCACTTCATCCCGTTTAAAGAAACGTGCTCATGTCCCTTGTCATTAGGCTAAACACAGGAAACTCTTTCAGATTGAAATAGAGAAATGACTCACCATATTAAAGCTCCCAAGGAAGGTAACGACAACAGTAAGCATCAGCATCTTGGGGATAAAATTTCTTCTGCGTGTTCAAGAGGAATCCTGGTCCCAGTTTTATGAAAAGTTAGTTATAGTCTGTCTTCGGAGGAGTCCTTAGGTATTCCCTCGCTCAATCGTCTTGTCTTGATTTGTTGCTGGTAGTCTCTGGTGTTAGAGGCTCCTTTAGAGTAGTTGAAGCTCTCGGTAAAGCGGTTGCAGTCTGCTGAGGTCCGGCCACCTCCGGCCTTTTATACCGTAGTGGGAAGCTGACGTCGTTCCTGGGCTGCCTGCTGAACTGTTCCCAAACTATGCCAGGAATGTTTCTCGGCGCATTTTCCATCCAAGACCTAAGCTCCACCCTGTCTAAACCTTTCTCTCTTTTTTTTTTCTTTCTCAAATGGATTTTCCCCCCCTGGATCCCATCTGAACACACTTTTCCGTCTCACATTTTTCCCTTCTTGTTTATCCCCCCTTTCATTTTCTTCCTCTGCTCGCTTCTCACATCTATCAACTCGAGTTCAGAGGACTTTTCTGTAGAAGTAGTGGAGTTTAGGTGCTTTATTGTAACTTTCCCCCCCTGTGATTGTCTTTTCACTTTATAGACAAATGAGTGAAAAAGACAATTTGGCATTTTATAACTTATTGGTTTGAGTGCGTTCTATGTCTTTAAACGGTTATCATGTGATTAAAAACATAATAAATCATGCCAAAGAATACCCTAAAGTAGTATGTAGAAAACGTGCCAAAAAATAAGGTGCCTTTTCTGTATCACAATACAGTGTCCCCTTAGGAATAATGGACTTCTTGTCATTTTTGTGACAGTAATGCTTTTTGATGATTAAAACAATTAGTTAACTACAATTTATAGCATGTTGCAGTGGCCACGTTTAAAATAGCGTGAGTTTTTTTTTCTCTTTGAGTCTAAAGGTGTGGGCAGAAATACGTTTAACAGCGTCTATTTCTGGCTTTCCAGTGCCTTCAGAAGAGCTAAGCGTTTCCAGATGCGCACCAGAGCTCAGACGTAACAATATTGCCATATTTGGTATGGCAGTAGCCTACATTATTAACATATTTCTCTCCCTTTGGCCAGCAGACCACAAAGCATTCCTGACAGCTTAAAGGCTTGTTAAATATGTTCTTCATGCAGGGAAATTCCTTTGCATTCATTCCTTGAGGCAATTTGACTTTTCACGCAATGTGTCCATCACGTCTCGGAGGGGGGAAAGGGGGTCCCGTTGTAGGTAAAGTGATCCAATTTTCCACCAGGGATGTTGTGGTGTTGGTGGGGGGAGACAAATTGTTGGTCTTTGTCTCTACTTTCTTTTTTCTTTTTTCTTTTTTTTTACATCGGGGGTCTCAATAAGTCCTCTCCACTGACGTTTTCAAATTATTCCGATTGATGAAAACTTTCACCAGATGGAAACGAAATGCGTAAAGACGCAACATGAAACCATTATTATTTCCATGAACGGCTGGCAGATTCCAAAGAGGACATTTTGCATGCGGGCAGATTGTTTATTTGTGTTTATAAGGATCGGATATTTCACGTCTCTCTCTCTCTCCCCCTTTTTAAAATGACGATACACTGAGACAGCAGCAGTGAACAAGACGGCTGGAGAGCTTCTCCGGTGAGTTTGGACTTATTTTATTTATTTATTTTTTCTGCGGACTGTAGTTGACATGAGATATGAATCAGCTTGTATCTGCAAAACCATGAATCATCACCGTGCTCCCGTTAAATGAATATGAGTCATAGCAGCTGAAATAGATTCTTAACAGATTCATTCAGCAAACGTTGTGGACAGGTTGAACACTGTAGCTTTTTTAAACTTTCTCCTGGCAGACTATCTGGGCTTGTGTTGTAGATATTTATGTTTTTTATGTAGCCTAAAGAATGACCAATGTCCAAATGTCAGTGCATACTTATATGATATTAATATGATTAGCCTACATTGTGAACAGATCCATATAGCCTGAGTCAGTGAGAGGTTTTCGATTGGAGGTGTGCCTCTGTGTGTGTGTGTGTGTGTGTGTGTGTGTGTGTGTGTGTGTGTGTGTGTGTGTGTGTGTGTGTGTGTGTGTGTGTGTGTGTGTTTGCAGCCTATTTGGATAGGGGGTGTGTCTTTTTGAGCAAATGTGCAATGATGTCTGTACAGTGTGTATTTCCAAGCTGCATTATGCTAATGTGCGCCCATTTGCTTATGTTAATGTCAAATTTAAGATGTTAAAGGGACACTATTGAGTTCACACATCAACATCAGTTTGCTCCTCATGGCAAGTACAACTATGAAAACAGCTTTAAAAAAAAAGGGTTATTATAAAAAAAAGTTATAATAACATGCTCATGGTTGCATATGGGAAATGTCGGATGCAGATTGATCAAGGCACCAAAAGTTTGAATATCTTGGCTGTCGATTTTGATCATTTTTACCTTACTGTCTCTCATGAATCTCCTAATTTTGTAGAAGTGCAATACCAAATTGGTGGAATACCCCTTTAATGTATCTCGCTGTTTGTACAGCAGGTCTTATGTCATGCTTTGTTTGAACGTCCTCTACTATGTTGACCTAAAGTCTCTCCAGTGTGTGTATGTGCATACTGTATGTGAGTTCACATACGTGCGTATGGCCGCATGTGTGCATCCGACTGTGTGTTATGGTGATAGGAAACAGTGTTGTCATTGTACGTCAATGGAGAATAACACGCAGTAATCTTCATTCCTTAATTACCCATTAGGTTTAGGAAATATTCCAAAAGCTGGACATGCTTCTCCATGTTGCAATTGCCCTGGCATAATAGTTTCCACTAAGGCTGTCTGAGAACCCTCATCACACACACACACACACACACACACACTCCCCAACATGAGGAGGGGGGTCTCTTTCCTTTACAGAAATGACCTTTGGATTATGCTCACAGCTCTGTAGCATGGTTATCCGAGCAGCTCCACAACCTCCAATCTCTCAAAAGGTTCACCAAAGTTTGAGAGAGATTATTGTGCGTTGTGTTGTGGCTCAATGTATTGGAAACTCATTGTCAGATCCCACCAGGGGCACTCACAGTTGAAGAGACAGCGGCCCTCAGAATTGGTCCTCAGGAAGTCTGTGGCGGGCAGCCCTCAGCATCCCCATTTATGTCCAAGTGACAGATGGAACAGAACAGGATGGCCCGGCATGTTTAAACAACAGATTCCATTGTAGTATATTCAAGATAAATGTCATAACTGGTCACTGGTATGCAGTGTGTGCTGGTAACACTTCCTTTCTCTGTCAGCGCATGGAGCAGCAGGAAGTCTGCTGAGTTATAGCCATTCTTGTGTGAACGAGGTCAGCGATGAGGCCAACGATTAAAATACTGAATCAAGTTTTGAAGTAATGTAGATTTGAAAAGGCAGAACTCTGTTAATCATAGATTCACGTCAATTTCATTGGATTTGTAACATTTGCTGAATCTTTAAAAGGAAAAAGGCGCAGTCCAGGCTTAATAGATATGTTCAGCCATTTTGTCTTTGTTGTCTTGGCATAATGAAATGAAAAGGCCTTGAGTGAGGAGGGCTGTTTAATAATCTTGTAAAAGCACACTTTGTTGTGTAATTTCTTCCTCCAAGATTATTATGCCTAAAGCTGTGCCCATTTTTACTTGAAACAATTCCACTTCTGTCTGATCTTGTGCATACGACCAGCACATGGCCATAGCATATCTCCTGTTAGTGATATTCGTGACATTTTTCGACATATACATTCACTGTGGGTCTGTTCAAAGGGATTGTAGCTAGCGCCGAGCTGGCATTTGGCTAACAAAAAGAAGCTAGAGGTGTTTTTTTGTGTTCTTGTGCAGCAAAATTACTTACTTACTTCCTATGCATGCGAATGTATGTGTTGTCAAAAATAATTGTCCACATTTTGCCTTCTCAGCTTAACAGATACATCATCTTCAAAACACTCATTGCAGTGATGGGTTAATTTAGTGTAAAAATCAAACATTCCTCTGCGGTGGGCATTTTTAAAGATATTTTTTTGGCATTTTAGGCCTTTATTTATATAGGACAGATGAAGACATGAAAGGGGAGAGAAAGGGGAATGACATGCAGCCAAGGACCACAGGTCGGAGTCGAACCCACGGCCACTGCGTCGAGGAGTAAACCTCTATATATGGGCACCTGCTCTACCAGGTGAGCTACCCTGGCGCCCTGCGATGGCCATTTTTGGATATCTAACCCCAGCATCACATTGTCTAAGCTTTCCCCTTGTGGATGTTTCTACAACCTTTTAGGGGTTTCTTTGACTCCATTTTGGGTCTAAGTGCAACGTAATACCTAAACAACTAGTTTTAACAATAGTGTGTGATGATATATGTCACTTTACTCTTTCCTCAAGCCTCTTAACAAAACTGACATGTACTCAAAAAATGTCTTAGATAGCTGAAAAACAGCTTGAATCGGACACAATTGAAGCTGCTATTGAAATGCCTCAAAATACAATCCTTTCCATCTAGTAACATACATTTTTTTATCATTTCATGTCATGTCATTTCATCACTTTATTCTTTGGCATAATTAAGTTAAAAAAACGTCCCTGACTGCTTAATGTTAAGTATGCTCCGTGCACCTGGTGTAATCACGCATGCATGTCACTTTAGACGTCTAGGATCTCATCATGAGTCCAATCATACTAAGAGGTGATGCTTTTTGGTGCCGCTTCATCCGCAGCTGGAGGATCGTGTCTGCTTCCACTCATTTCTTTTATAGTTTCACAATGTACCAGCCAGGTGTGCCTGAAGTATGAGGGCTTTCCTTCATCTAAAGTAACCCAAATTCCTCAGCACGGAGAGAGAAAAGAGAAAGAGAGGGTCTTTTCTTGGGCCACGTCCATCCGTGATGAGGAATGATGGAAAAGAAAGAAAGTCTGGGTGGGGGCAGGTGTTAGTGTTAGGAGGAGGAGGGTGGTGGGGGTGGTGGTTGGCGATCCTGGCTGGAGTGGAAAAAGGAATGTGGGGCTCCTGGAATGTTTAGAGCAGTCGGGGATAATTGAGTGAATTTGGAACAAGAAAAGACAAACCGAGGTCCCGCGGTGGAAGAATGTGTTTCTGGGACGTCTGAAGAAACATTCCATCCATTCAGACAGTTTCAGGCCCAGAATCTTCCTTAGATGGCACCATAGGGAATATAAACCCCCTCCCTTCCTCCGCCTATACACACACACACACACACACACACACACACACACACACACACACACACACACACACACACACACACACACACACTTACTAACACTGCTCTTCCTTTCACACTCCTTGCCCTACTTCTCACACTGCAGGACAAGCAGACATCCCCCCTTATATATATATCCTTTGTCCTTGAAGTTAGTGTACATTATTTCATAAAGTATGCCAAGAGTGAAGCAGTTGCATATGTCTCCAAATTCTTAGGTTCAGGAATAGAGATGAGCTCAGTCTTTCTTTCTTGCTTTTTACTTCTAACAGTTGAGACATATTTTAACAAAGCATAGGAAACAAGTGTGTATGCATCTCTTACTCTGAGTCTCAACTGGTTTTATGCCCTGAGCTTTATGCAGATCCAGATATGACAACATTATTGTTGTTTGCAGTAATGGTAATCAATTTCTCTCATTTTGTCCTCTGGGACACCCATTACAAATATATAATTTCCTATGTCCATTACTTGTTTAAGTCTAGGAGGTTCCACCGTTTTTGCAGGCAACCATTAAAGGTTGACACAGACACTACTTCCTCTATTATCACACCAAGATATAACCTAAAATGTCATATAGTCAATGTCAAGTCAATATTTCCATAAAAGCAGAAGATGTGTGAATGATTGGCATCCACGTGCCAACACAACCTCTAACACTGCTGTTAAGCATGAAATCCTTTTTTTTAAATGATATTGTATTTTCATATTCTTAACAAATTTATTTGGTTCTTGATACCACTCATTTTAATGTGTAGATAAAGCAGATGTCAGCAACTCAAAGTAACCTTTTTTTCTGGAAAGCATTTTATATAAATCATACTATTAACAGCAACATTTTCTAATATAGTGGTCAAAATACAAACTTCACTATGTGGATTGTGGATGCAAACTAAATAAATTTTTGAATTGACTAATTGTTAGATCTAATCCAAACTGCTTGTTTTGTTCTTATTGCTTTGGTCTAATTGATTGCTAAATATTGAAGCTGCATGTGTTTACACATGCAGCTTCAATCTATCTATTACCAATTACCAATCTATTACCAATCTATTACAATAGATGGAGAAATAGCGGAATTCGTTCATGAAAAGAGTTTGACTTGCAGGCTCTGCTTTGCTGGTCCCGTGTGAAATGGATCGAGCCATTATAGGTTCAGTGTGTTTCGACTGTCACTTGTTGGTCTGAACGCCTCACTGACGATTGACAGACTCGTACGCTACACGTGATGGTCGGTGCGCGTCACCGAAGCGCTGTCGCTCGCCTGGAGACCGGAGCGGGGCTGACTGACACTGTGTGTAGCAGGCTACTGTAAATAAAGAATACAAACCCAACAAAACTAGCAGGGAACAAATAAGCAAGCCAGGCAGCATCGGGTTAAGTGACAGTAGTTTCTCTCATTCATTCGTCGAGTTAGTCTGTTAGGGTGTTTTCAGTCCTTTTGTTTCTGATTTGAGCGTGCCAAGTAAAGGGAAAGCTAAACATGGCTGGTTTAATGGTCGGTTTTGGTCACTACACCCACGCCGTCGTCCGGGGAATCCCGGCGTCCCTGGCCAAAGAAGCGCTCCGGAGCAGCCAGTCGGAGGTGGACGTGGTCAACGCGCGGAGGGAGCACGAGGCGTACGTCGAGGTCCTGGGGACGAGGCTCGGGCTGGAGGTGGTCGAGCTCCCCGCGGACGAGTCGCTCCCGGACTGCGTGTTCGTGGAGGACGCGGCCGTGGTGTGCGGTGACACGGCGCTCATCACCAGACCCGGGGCTGAGAGCAGGAGGAGAGAGGTAGGGAACTGGGCAGCTTCTTCATCCACAGCATGATTCAATACACCGACAAAATAAAAGTTTGATTTGAAAGTGGAGAGGAAGGCGTCATATCCCCCCTTCGTTTTCCTGGTGTGTCCACTTGGCACGCAATTAATATCTAGTCTGCAGCGGAGCATGCGATAACCTAGTGATAAATGCATTGTTATGGTGGCTGATCTATGTGACAAGTCTTTAGGGGATTATTAGCATTGTTTTATAGAATATATGTTTCCTGTAAAGGCACTATGTTCCCCTCGAAGTCTTTGAGTTAGTTCATAATTAACTCACTCCAGCTGTTTAATAACCAAGTTAATTCTGCCAAAAATGTGTGAGACTGAAGTTTTAGGAGGGTTTATCCTGCATGAGGCCTACGTACATCTCTGAAAGCTGTACATTTCACCACCACGTCGTGCCATATCGAGATCCCATTCTAACCATATTTTGTGCACCAACCTATTTAAGGGGATTATTAGGTATGAGGCAACGCCCATTTGAAAGAAGACAATGTGTATTTTAATTTTTTTTTAAATATATAATATGTGCTTGTGCTGCACTATGCATTTTCCCATTAAGGCGACATTTTGAAAAATATAGATTTTTTTGCACGTTAAAAGTCTACATAATGCACTTTTCTTGGTAATGAATGTACTATTTGATGTCCGTTGTCACTTCATATTGTATGTAGGCTGTCAATAGAAGTCATGGGATGTGTGCAAAGCACCCTAGAAGGACTTACTTCATAACAGTTATTGGCTGATTAGAATCATGACAAGACCTGAAGAAGAAGAAAATATAGACCTGTATTTTAGGAACTGGCTCTGACTGACTGCTTTATGGCAACTGAAATTAGTGAATCAAGACATTTTTTGAAAACAAAACAACAGTGTGAGCGCACTGGTTTCCTAGTGAGGGTAGCTGCAATGTAGTGTGTGTGTGTGTGTGTGTGTGTGTGTGTGTGTGTGTGTGTGTCTGACAATGATTGAAACGGTAGGACGGCTTCTGTGAAAGCCCCTGTCATATCACATCAGAGTCACTTTACTTGGCTCACTGGTGCTAATGGTCCCCAGCCCCACTGGCGGCAGGGATACTGATTGGAAAAACTCGGCGCTGCTACCTTCACCCACCGCATTTCATTTATTCTGAACATGCTACAAGTTACATTAGCATGCACATGTGCACACGCAATCAGCACTCTCCCAAAACCCTTTCTCACATTTAAATTGTGAGATTTTTCATATTTATAAAGCGATATAATTGATTTGTTTTTTTGCCCCTGCTCTGGTAATAAGAGGCGTCAGCTGTGATGAATTATAAATTGGCAAAGTGTGAGGTACTAGAGACAAAATAATGTTTTCAAATACAGGACAGTAAAAATCACAGATGACTTGATTGTCTCGGGCAGAATTATAAGTGATTATAAATGGATACTTGTGTTCATAATGACATAATATGTCCTGTGAAAAATGACATTTAATTACCGTTTTATTGGGAGTTAAAGTGCTGGCCTGCTGGATGCGCTGTTAAAAAACAACAAAATGACCTTTTCACATTAAAGTGAGCATAAAGGCTTTTTGGGAGAGTGATCTTTTAATGATTTAATCTAGTTTAATGATATAATATTAGTGCCTTTTTGTTTGTACGCAGCTGAAGAATAACGTATACTAACCACACTCACAATTGTGTTGCTCATACCACACAGTATAATTCATCATAAGCACATTATTTAGAAGTATAGTTCTAACTATCAAACCTGAGATGCCGTTCGTGGTGAGGCAGAGATGTATCATTGTCAGCATCACAGAAGTACTCAATAATTACAGGTGCTATTGCTTTTATAACAGTAGTGTAAAAAAGTTTTCTTCAAGCAGTTGCCGGGCGTGCTGTTTACAACAGCTGCCATGGCAACAGATAAGCAATAAGCAATCAGCAATGCAGGAGCATGTCTCTCACCAGTCGCTTTGCTTGCCTGAACTTCCCTTGTGTGTAACATATCGTGAAATAAGTATAATGCTTGCACTTTGCTAATGTTATTGTGAGTTTAAGAATAGTGCGTACACTTACAGTGTGAGCGCTGCCTCATTATTCACCTACGAACAGATGGCGCTGTAATTGTCAGGTACATATTTTTTGAGCTGAGAAATCATGGGAAGTGGTAAACAGCAGTTCTTTGTCTTTTTTTTTTTTATAAGCCCTCTTGAGTAAAAAATCCTTTTGCTGGTGGAGGTGAACTATTGTGTGTGATCAATCACTTCCTGTAGACGTGACAGATGCTTTTCCTGCCTGCTTGGTCAGTTACAATTATAGCATAATGTTTGAAGGCTCTGCCTAGAAGTCTTCAGACATGCCTGTGTTGAAATAATTAGCATCTCCCATTCCCTGGTGGTTGAATGGTTAGGGTTGATTTTCCTCACATGGTTACCTCAACATCCTTGCATGCTGCATCACAACATCTTAATGCTGTGCCACTAGTTCAGTATAAGACTTGATTCCAAGAGAATCAAGCTTTTTATTCTCAGGAATAAACAAACATCTTGGGTGACTTTAATTGGATGAGTCTGTTTTCTAACCCAAAAGATTAATGAGAGACTGTCAGGAAATGGCTTTTCTATCTACTGCATGGTTGGCCGGGGCCTTGTCCATTTCCGCTGCCTTGATTCGTATATGTTCAGCCCCCTCAGTCTTCCATTTATTGCTGGCAATTTACTGCCAAAATGTATGAGGCAAGATTCAGTTGGTTTTAGTTGCAGTTAGAAGAACCGGTTTGTCATTAACATGAGTGGTTATTTAACTTTTGGAAGCCAATTTGGAGTCATGCAGACACTAATGTACTGTAGGGGCAAGTGAGTAATTCTCTAATCTTGATTTTATAAAGACAAACATAAATGCAGCTTACTTTATCATTAGCCAGAATAGTTATATGTGCTGCCAGTTAAATCTGGACTTTGTCCAAATCCTTTGGACTGTCAGGGGGGGGAAACATTCTAAACTTCAAACTCTGAACAGATAGTGTGGAGTGCAGGTGTGCAATGCAGCAGGGAAATTGATGTGGAATTTCAGTGGTGCTCTTATCTAAATTGGGAGGAATCACTTGTTATCATTTTATTTTGTTTTTCACGCTGTGGGATTTAGTTGTTGGTCTATTGGCCTCATCCATCAGGTCTGCTTTGAGTTCCCCTTTCTTCTATTCCTCTAATCGTCTTGTAGACTCACAATTTGGCTTCACACAATTTGATCATTCTCCCCTCTGCCTTTTAAAAGGGGCGGCCACCACTTTTTTTGTAATTGATTGTATCCATTGTAGATTTCATTATTGTTCAACTGCATAAGACAATATGGAATGGAATAAGATACATAAACATTTCTGAAAGGTTGCAGGCATCTCATCCATTAGGCTGTGGCTTAAAAGCTTTGTTATCGGGGGACATGCTTGTCTAAATGGACTGCATGATTGTTCACTGCAGACTGAAGCATTGTCTAAAACACTCCGACAAAGAGCCAAAGTTAATTATTTCAGAATACTAAACACTAGTCTGATATGTGGAAACTGTTCACCAAGTTGGATGCAGAGCTGCAGATTGTCAGGTGGCACTTATTGTGAACTCATTTAGGAATCATAATTAAATGGCAAAAGTATTGTATGCCTCAGCTACTTTGTGATGAAATGATAAGCCAAATATTTTTCTTAATCTTGAGCTTTTTCAGAATCGAGATGAAGAAAAATTTCCCAAGGCCGACAGGAATGAATTCTTAAATACTGTTATGAGCTTTGAATATATGTCATGGCCCCATGAATCTTAAGTATAGTTTAAAGTTTCAATTTGACAGCATACAATCATTTTCTTATTGTACACAGCTACTGCAGTGTGATAACATGGCAGAGGGACTGACCCACAGACCGTTTCAAACACATCTGATGCGCATTTCGATTTTTCAGCCTGATGATAAACATTATCCTAGCTTTTGGTTAAAGTTGACTGTCTGTTTTTAAGGCACTCCTTGTGCCTCGAAGACTGACTAGACGCTCCACAAAATAAAGTGTCACTGAGATGTATTCTGCATGCACTGTAAGATTGCCTTGAGAATATTTCCCAGGTCTGATGACAACATTTTAATTTTTCTGCCTGACCTGACCTTAACTGTTGTTTGCAGAGTAGCAAATGTTGCCAAACTTTCCTTCCTGTCACCTCCACTGTCTAAATTAGCCTCGTGAGACCGTCCTGATCTCGCGAGCTCCAGTTTTCCACTCGCAGATCAGTCTGGCATCTTGAGATAGAGAAAATTTGGAGCTGTTAGCCAAACGACCGGGCCAATCAGCGTTGAGGCGGGTTAAGTGGTGATAGACAGATGGTTTATCCAATCAGCTAACCAGTATTTTCAGACAGCGGTAGCCCCAATTCTGTTAGCCACTCGCTAATGCTTTTTTTCTCTTGGATCCTTCTTTTGGAATATGGTCCAGGAACCTGAAATGGTGCCTTTTATTCCTAAACTGTCATTACACAAATGGCAAATATCCTTTACCGACATGTTGCTTGCTTGCTGAGCTAACGAGCTATGCTTTGCCTGCAGCAGCAGGGGCGGGCTTGTGGTTGTATTTTCATACGCTTCGTGGATCTGATTAGTTGATTTGGCCCGTCTATCACCAACATAGGTGATAGACAGATGGTTCATCCAATCAGCTAACCAGTATTTTCGCCCCTTTCCAAAAGTTCTCCAACGGAAAGTTCCCAGATGGATATGCCGAGCAAATGCGAAGCAATCCATCTGGCGGAGTCAGGTTATGTCTAAATAACAGATTCATAAATTTAAAGAAGAGTGAATCAAGCAGCTTCTTAATGCTTTAATAAAAAATGGCCTCAATTATTTATTAACCCCAATTCCAATGAAGTTGAGACATTGTGTAAAACGTAAATAAAAACATAGTACAATGGTTTGCAAATCCTTTTCAACCTATATTTAATTGAATACACTAAAAAGACAAGGTATTTAATGTTCAAACTGATAAACTTTATTGTTTTTTTGCAAATATTCACTCATTTTGAATTTGATGCCTGCAACACGTTCCAAAAAAGCTGGGACAGGGGCAACAAAAGACTTCCACAGGTGAACAGGTTAATTGGAAACAGATGAGTGTCATGATTGGGTATAAAAGGAGCATCCCCAAAAGGCTCAGTTGTTCACAAGCAAGTATGGGGCGAGGTTCACCACTTTGTGAACAACTGCGTAAGCATATAGTCCAACACTTTAAGTTGGACACTTTAATTGCAAGGAATTTGGGGATTTCATCATCTACAGTCCATAATATCAAAAGATTCAGAGAATCTGGAGAAATCTCTGCACGTTTGCGGCAAGGCCAAAAACCAACATTGAATGCTCGTGACCTTCGATCCCTCAGGTGGCACTGCATTAAAAACCAACATCATTCTGTAAAGGATATTACCGCAAGGGCTCAGGAACACTTCGGAAAACCATTGTCAGTTAAAACAGTTCGTCGCTCTACAAGTGCAAGTTAAAACTTTACCATGCAAAGCGTAAGCCATATATCAACAACACCCAGAAACGCAGATTGCTTCTCTGGGCCCGAGCTCATCTGAGATGGACTGACGCAATGGGGAAAAGTGTGCTGTGGTCTGACGAGTCCACATTTCAAATTGTTTTTGGAAATCATGGACGTCATGTCCTCCGGGCCAAAGAGGAGAAGGACCATCTAGAATGTTATCAGCACAAAATTCAAAAGCCAGCATCTGTGAGGTATGGGGATGTGTTAATGCCCATGGCATGGGTAACTTGCACATCTGTGAAGGCACCATTTATTCTGAAAGGTAAATGCAGGTTTTGGAGCAACATATGCTGCCATCCAAACAATGTCTTATTTCTTACTCTTATTTCAGCAAGACAATGCCAAGCCACATTCTGCATGTGCTACAACAGCGTGGCTTCGTAGTAAAAGATTGCGGGTACTAGACTGGCTTGCCTGCAGTCCAGACCTGTCTCCCAATGAAAATGTGTGGTGCTTTATGAAGTGCAAAATAGGACAATGGAGACCCCAGATTGTTGAGCAACTGAAGTCGTACATCAAGCAAGAATGGGAAAGAATTCCATCTACATAGCTTCAACAATTGGTGTCCTCAGTTCACACTTATTGAGCGTTGTTAAAAAGAAAGGTGATGTAACACAGTGGTAAACATGCCCCTGTTTGCACAGCTTTTTTGGAACGTGTTGCAGGCATCAAATTCAAAATGAGTGAATATTTGCAACAACAAAAAAACAAAGTTTATCAGTTTAAATATTAAATATCTTGTCTTTGTAGTTTATTCAATTGAATATAGGTTGAAAAGGATTTGCAAATCATTGTATTCTGTTTATATTTACTTTTTACACAACATCCCAACTTCAGTGGAATCTGGTGTGGATGAATTCCCAGTGAATTGGATTGATTGGATACTGTCACTGCTCTCGCTAGATGCTCTGATGCAAGTTTTGAACTGCTGGCACTCTTCATGCCAATCAAAACTTGCATGTTTTTGCTTGCTTACATACTTTATTGATAGTTTTTCAGCACCAACTCAGGTAAAAGAGTTCATGTGTCTATATCCCTTTTTATATGTGATAGGGTAAAAAATGATTGGCTTGGGGTTTTATTGCAGTTCAGTCTGAACTAAAGGGACAGTTACTGGAGTCAGTTAAGGTAGCACAGAGATCAGGGCGCCACATAGCAGTATGTGTAGTTTGGCCCTATGTTACATATCTGGTAGTTAAGTGGTTCGTGGGTGGGAAGCCGTTCAGGGATCATGTCCAAATCCTAGTCCCTGGATGGTCCCTGCCCTTAGCAGCGACAGGGACAGCAGTATAGGAATTTGTCTGTCCAGATTTGTAGAAAATTAAAAAAGGCAGCAAAATGATTTTATCAGATATGTTCCATTGATTACTCTTGTTAGTACTGAGCATTTTATTTTATAAATCTTATGTATTTTTGAAGGGGAATGTATCAAAAAGTAGGTTACAATTCTGCTTTGTGACTGAAAGACAGAAGTGTTGGACAAATGTGGCCAAAATGAGTTTTCTCCACAGGATACCCGGGTTCACTCGCTGTGACAGAGCGAAGAGCAATCCCAGTCAAACTGCTGCTTCTCCACATTCAGACCAGGCAGTTAAAGGGCCAGTTTAGATAACTCTAACTCACGTATTTGGCAATGCAGATATCAAAGTGAAAAAGGCAAAGCATACATACTTACATTTTTTTGTTTTTTGAGATTTCAAAGGTCTCTTCCTTCACCAGCTAAAGCCACAAAAATTGCTCTTTGTGCTTGCTTTTTGCAAGACTTGGTGTTTAGAGTGGGCAAAAAGGTAAGCCTAATTTTAAACCAAAACTACTTCCAAAATATTCCTGCACTGCGTAATCTGCATGAATACAACTTTCACTGTGTCAGCTCACCACCTCAGTCCAAGCAGGTTGTCTGGAGCCTCAGAATTACCTAAACCAGCACATAAATTAAAATTGTAAGTGAAATTAGAGTTGCAACGGCAGCCAGCCTTGTATCTGCATGTTAATGGAGCCCAAAAACGGATAACGTCTAGAGAGAATTTTTGCAAGTGAGTTGTGATAGTTTTCCTTCAGCGGAAGTGAAGTTTAAGTTTGTTCTTTGAGAACATTACACCATAGGTGATTGCTGGTTAGGGCTGTAGGATCAGGGCAGGTATAATAATAATAATAATAATAATAATAATAATAATAATAATAATAATAATAATAATAATAAAAAGTGTCTCAAATGTTGATTAGGTTGGAGAGTTTGCACCTGTCAAACTTCATGTTGAAGGAAGGTGAAGGTACTGCACAGATGCAACACTGGATTCTCCCAAGTTTTAAAAGTTTCAGGGTTTACACCTTAAACCTTTTGGAAAGCTTACTCAAATACTGTCGGTCTAGAATGGATAGTTGTGAGATTTACAAGAGCTCAATTAGCCAAGCTGCGAGGATTTTCTGTCAGTGTTCTTGAAATGTGTTTTTGAAGAAGTACTGCACTTTCAGAAATAAACTCAACTCTCAATCCAGCAGCCATGACAAGTAGTGATTTTGCTGAAGTCTGATAAACTGCTTCATATAATTCCGGCTGTCTCCCAGTAGCTGCAGTTGAGTGACTTCTTTTCCTCTGTATTCATATGCCGAACTTCAGGTTGTGCTGGCAGTCTCTCAGTTTGACAATTGAGACATACTTAATTGCCTAAAAAGAAAATCCCTTTCTGATCCTCACTTTTAACCTCACTATTTTTACTGAAGCAAATAGACCAGAGTTCAGATCAATTGAACGGGGCGGTGATGTGTGATTTAGCTTTATCAACTGAATGAACTTCAGTTTAAATCCACCATGAAATGATTACTAAACCTGTCACCTTTTTACTGGTACTGTTCAGACACTGTTCAGAATTAAAGTGTAGCCATTATCTGTTTTAGAAGTGCCAGTTGAGACTTACTGTGTCTTATAATGGTATGCTGCTGTAAGCAGTTACTGTAAGGTAAGCTCTCTGAGCCTGGAAAATAATGGTCATTAAAAAGTGCTAGAATCTGTCAAAACAAGTGTAAAAAGGTGTCAATTTAAGTCTGGAGACAGGATGGAAAATTCTGCTTCAGACACAATATTTAGGTCATGTTTTTATAGACGTAATATTTAGGTTCAGTCCTCGCAGTTTATGTGTCCGTGCAGGCCCCTTTCTGGTCATGCCTCATGTAGCTGCCCCCAAACTAACACCAGACGCACAGCAGCCCTGTTTTGACTGGACGGCCTGCAGTTGCAGATTCCTTCCTTTCCTCCTGGCTCTTATATGACTTCTCTTACGGAACCGACCTGGTTTCCTTCAGGGAGGCTTGACATCCGCGTGTGAACGGGGGAGAAGGGTGAAACACCTGGAACCCGCCAGTAGCATGTGGGCCAGGGTCAACGTGCCTTCCCCAACTGTCTGTCACATTCCTACCACATTTAACCTGCCCTTCCGCTCACTGTTTGTCTGTCTGACTCCTCGTCTGGCGTGTTCGTTTGTAACATCGCAGTGCTGCTTCCTCTCCCATCCTCCGTCTGTGATTCATTTTCTTACAAAGGATATCGAAACATAATGTCTTCCAAAGTCTTACTCAGGTTAAGATGATTTCATTTACATTTAACAACCTGAAACTTAGGCCACAAATTACCCACTCAACAATGTCAATGATCTGCCAGTGAAAAAGTAAGAATCTCTCTTTGACTGAGCAATATAGGTTAGTCTGCTTTTAGTCTCGCATTTCCAGACCTTTCTCCAAAGCTCTGCGTAGGAGGGTCTGGCGAGTCCACACAGCATTCCCTGGCTGGGAGAAAAACGCGCTCTGATTTAATGGCATTTCTTTAAACCAATCACAGTCGTCTTGGGCGGCGCTAAACGCCGCACGGAGCAACGGCGCCTCTGCAAAATAGTCTCAGGAAGGAACTCGTTTTGGTGGAACGTGTATGTGCAAAAGTTGTTTTAGTCGTGCAACAAAAAACTCAGAATGGAAAGATAGTCTATCTAGCTGTCTGGATTTACCTTGCACAGATCTGAGAAAAGGTTAACCATAGTCCTCATAAACGGACCGTAATTTAAAATTCCAACACAAAGGAAGCCCAAGGCAAAGGATATCCGGCCTAAATGAGTGAAATCCGGCAAAATGTTTGTAATTTTCGTACTGAGCAATCCCGGAAGTGGAACGTCGTGGATATAGACTAGTCTGCTTTCAATACAGGAAGAATAAAATATATTTCCAGTAATATGATAATAGCAATAGAAAATGACTGTGCTGCTGAGATTTGATTTGTTGGCATTAAAATCTACTCAAACATTGAAAACACATTGTGAACCAGCAGTGGAAATGAAGTCTTTGCATTCCACTATAAACAGTTTGGCAGTAAGCCAGACATCTTAAACTAGCTTCTCATACTTTGAGTAGGACCTTTCCTGTGCTATTCTAACTTTTACATATCTAAAACAGTGTGTGTGTGTGTGTGTATGTGTATGTATGTGTGTGTGTGTGTATATATATATATATATATAAAAAAAGGCGCAGAGCCAGTTGCAGTTCGAACGTAGCCTTGTTGTAACGCAATTGTTTAGTACATTGAGATCGCGTGGATAAAATGGGTTTCACCACTCAAACCCAGTAACAAAAGTTAGCTTTACATATACATGACCCGTTATAATTATGGAATATGGTTGACACACTTGACCTTACTCTTGATGAAATTCTGTTTAATAGTGAAGTGAACTGTGAAGATTTTGTTTTATCCCAAAAATAACAATATACCTCAAACACTCTTTATACCAAGGCTGCCCAATTTGGAGCCCACGGGCTAAGATTGGCCCATGCTCGCTTTGTTTTGGCATGCTTATTCTCCTCTTATTTTGAAAAGTGTTGTAAAATCCTAACCGTAATGACTAACAAAAAAAAAATTTTGCACCAAAAAATACCAATTTTTTTTCCCCAAAAAAAAAAAAATAACTATTAATATTTATTAAAAAAAAAAAAAAAAAAAAAAAAAAAAAAAATATATTATTAAAAAAAAAAAATTAAATCAAAAAAATATATTTTTTTTTTTGTCCTTTTTCCCCCCCCCAAATACATTTTGGCCCTTCATATAAAAGAATTTGGGCACCTCTGCTTTATACCAATGTCTTAGACTAAATAACATGAGCGAAGTTAGTGTAATCAGACATTTCAACTGCATTATTGTCACTAACTCTGATACACATATTTCTCCATGTATGCATATCTAAATAAGCCATTTATAAATTAACAAAGGGTTTGCAGTAAGGTTTAGAGCATACTATATTGTTAGCCACTCAAAACCGTTATTTTTGGCAGTAATGTTAAAGCTTGTGATGCTTCAGTAACTCTCCGTTCACAGAGTTGATTGTTTTTTTTTTTTTTTAAGATAATTTTTTTGGGCATTTTCGGCCTTTATTTTGACAGGACAGCTGAAGACATGAAAGGGGAGAGAGAGGGGGAATGACATGCAGCAAAGGTCCGCAGGTCAGAGTTGAACCCGGACTGCGTCAAGGAGCAAACCTCTATATATGGGCACCCAAGTTGATTGCTTTTGACTGGACTACAGGCTACAGATGTTTCCAAGCTAAAAAACACTGAGGTTTTCATTAGCTGAGACATTTCTTGCGTTTCTAATGATTTAAACTGGTAAATTGCTAGTTTGAAACAAGCTCACTTAGTAACGACACAAATTTAGTTATGGAAATACAAATTGCCGGTGCAACCCATTCCAGGGCAGTCTTTTTTTCTTGAATGAACATCATCACAATGTGTTCTGTACAAGTTGGTCCACACGTGCCAGTACTTTGCCTCTCGTGTGTACCAGGAAGTCTTGCGTAAAGAACATGAATAAACCAGGAGCTCTCCCCCCACCCTGCCGTCACCTTGCACCCTGCCCCCTTTTTGCCACGGGTTCACCCACGGCAACCCCACCAACCCAGTGCAGTGCAGCAGGCTGCGAGACAGCTGCGGGACTCTAGTGAACAGGAACTCCTCTCAGCCTCGCAGAATGACCGGGTCACGCTCAGCCGTCACCGTGGGTGTGTGAATGTCTGGTTTGGTATGTGAGACGGAGCAGTGGAAGACACAGGAAGTGGGCCAGGCGCGGTGGTGTTGAGAAAAGTCACGCTAAGGTCAGCGAGGGCGCAGCATAAGCTGACACAAAACCCCATTTTCCATCTAATCTCTAAAAAAAAATGTTATGCTTTTCTTCTTTTTCTCTTGTCTTTCGAGATTTCGCCTGCTGTCTGAATCAGATTCATAATTGTGCAAGTAAAGTAACCTAAGAGGTGACACAGTAGATTCTGGGGAGACATGGCTCCCAGAGACACATTTGTAAATGTGATTTTCTTCTTTTCAGAATGAAGAAAAACATATTTGAATGCTATTTCAAGATTTAAAAAACATAAATACTAAGCAATGGATTGCTCTTTTCCAGGAATGTTTGTGTTTTTTTGAAAGGAATGGCACCTTTATCCTTCTGTAGTGGAGCAAGTCGTTTGGTAATGTTTCACCTCGGATCGGAAAAGATTGCTTTCAGTCTTGGGCAGAAACTAGATCTTTACATCTCAGACTTTATTTCATCTAGTCTGAAGGGTGGCCTCAGTGACCTTTTGATTCCTATAGTGTTAATGACAGTAACTAAAGCCCTGAGCACCTGTACTTCAAGACATACCATCCATAGCTAAAGAAATGTTTTGGGATTTCTGAAGCACATATTAAAATAGTGACAAGAGCTCTCAAATACTAAGTTGTTCATTTGTTATTGGTTGCATGCTTTGGGCGTCTTGGCATGTTGTATAAAGAGTACTAACATGTTGTTTGAATGCAGATTATGCAACAAACACCTCCTAATAATGAGAACTCGGTGGATGCAGTAGGATTGCATTTAAGTACTTAGTAGTGGCCCTCACTTAACCAAACACATACTTTACTAGTAATACCATGATTGCTCTGTAAACATGGCAGAAACCAGTCAAGACTAATTGAGATAAATTGCACGCTCCTATAATCTCTCTCTCTCTCTCTCGCTCTCTCTCTGCCTCACTTCTCACTCTTAAAAAACAACACACTCCCTGAGAGATACAAACTGTCAACACCAACTTTATTGATTGCTGGAGATGCAGAGCCAAAAAGAATCCCTTACATCTTGCAGGCTATAACCATCAGTCTCTCCTGTCAGTCCAGTTGACAGGTGTGGTTAAATGCCGAGTTTTTTTCTGCTACCACCGAACAACAACAGTCTTAACAGCCGTCATTTTATCTCAAGGCCTGTTGATGGGATTTGGCTGCTGCCTCTGGTGCTGAAAATGAGATATACCTGTGCTGAGGAAAGGATGAACACACTGTCCAATGTCAAAGCTATCATGCTGATGTCAAGCAGCCACAATGTTTAGCATGTTCACCCTGCTTAGTTTAGCGTGTGAGCATTCTAACATTTGCTAATTAGCACTATACACAAAGTACAGATGCAGCTGATGGGAATGTCATTAGTTTAGCAGGTATTTAACCAGAAATCAAATTATTGGACATATGACAACATGAAATGTTGACCTGAAAAAGTTAAGGGATCGTGTAAACTACATTTAATGGCAATCTATCCGGTAGTTGTTGAGATATTTCATTTTGGATCAAAGGGGTGGATTGTCGATCCACCACTATAGCATGACAGACCCAGTTTCGGCTTTTGTATATCACTCTAATTTGCACGCTTTGGGGGTTTTTGACTGATGACAAGCAATTTTGAGATGTCACCTTGGGATGTGAAGAACTGTGAGGGGACTTTTTTTAAGGGCAATAGATTGATCGATAATGGAAAACACTCGGTAGTTGCAGCAGTAACCGTATCTGTCTTCATGCTTTAAACAGAACACTGAAATACAGACGTTTGATTTGCTGTTTGATGAAGAATAATGGTCTATTAAAGTAGCCTGGAAAAGTAACTGAAAAGTTGAACACGAAAATGTTGAAAACGCATCTGGCCTCCACAGTGCTGTTACTACAGGTGTGAGCCTGTCAAAATACTCCTCATATCCTACTTGTAATCATCACCAGGAGGTTGACGTGATTGTGTTTTTCCCCAGTTGGCAGTTTAAATTGACAGAGCATCAAACGAACCCAGCATCAGACTACTTAGTTAAATCGTCTACTTTCCAATGAGCTCACGCTAGCTGAAATAATCTCATTCTGCACACGATTCCGACATGTAGCGTAGGCAGGGCTCTGTGCAGTGTTGATGGAACCTGGTCGAAACTTGGTTTAGGCACTGTGTGTCTGTGTGAAGTGCAGTGCTCCTGGTGACTTGGAGCTACATCAAGAGTGAAGTAAGCGATGAAAGACCAGCGGGAAGAAGTCACACGTTGAAAATTGACTTTTAAGAATCTCAAACTAGTTTTAAAGAAGCACTTTTCCTCATGAATTTGATATAAGTCCTACTGTATCTTCAGGCTCTCCATGGCCAACTCCACTTTGGTTGTTTCTGAGCGAACTGCCTCAAAGACACTGAGCAAATTATAAACTCTTCGCCTCATATTACTAGAGATTAGATTTTGTGTTTACAGTACATGTCAAGATGAAGCCAGCATGAACCAGACCCCTGACGCACGACAACCCACTGCTATGATGTCCACATCCGTTTCAAGACACACATCGTCAAATAAACTGCCCTTTCACACCCTTTTAGTCATTTACATTATTACAACTAGTCTTTGTTTAAACCATGGGCAACAAAAAAGAAAGACACATCACAACAGAGCTAACGCATAGTGGTATGCATATGAATGTGTACTAAATTCCACACGTAGAAGAGCTCTCACCTGCAGACATACCTGCATTTCACCCACCAATCCCCATCCATCGTTTTTTGCTGATTTAGACAGCAGGCACACACTCAATCATGTCAATTTCATGTCTCATTGTTGGATGGCGTCCTGGGAAGACAAGCTAAAGCAGCGCTCGGTCATATGTTGTGCCTCGCTGTAGCGGTCGACAGCGGTAGTCTGTCGAAAGATGCGAAGCCTTCCAAGCACTGCCCAGAAAAAAAACAACATGAAACGAAGGCAAAACCACTGTTTTTCCGTCTGCTCAACTCTAGGAGCACAAAGCCAATATTGTCTCAAAATTATCTTTCTGACGGGAACATGAGGTGATTTGTCTCTGCAGCACGCTCCAGTGTATACTTTATTCCCCTCATCATTTCTCTCCTATTGTCTTCTTGTTTCTTGCCTGAAAAATGTTTTCCGTTTTCTCTTTCCCCAACAAACATGTTGTAGCGCTTTAGATTTATAGAGATTTAAGATGAAAATGACCAGGAATCAATCTTTGTATTTTTGTTGACATATTCACTAATCACAAACGGATTCTAATTCATCATCAATGAGAATGCTTTGTCTTTGATGCATGCTTCACATGTCTTCTCTTAATTGTTGGCCCATCCATCACAGCGTGAAGCAAATATTCCTGTCACTGCATGAACTTCTTCTGCTCTCTGCGCCGTTGGAAAGGCCTACTCACTGCCTTTGATGAAAGTGATATATCTCAGATGCTGTTGTCTCTTCAGAACCGCCCTCTCTGAGTTAGCATTTCTGCGCCATCATTCTGTCTGACTAATGCTGTTTGTTTGCAGGGAAGTTTTAATTATGCCAGAGTACAGGGCACTCTTAAATTGAATTTAACAGTGAGTGAATCTTGGCCAAAGTAATGAGGGAATCTCGGCTGTTGAACAGTATGTGTTCCTGTTGAACCCATGTGTTTTATTACCGTGCTTCCGAGCAGAATTCTGTGCAGTCTATGACACTTTGATTTTCAGACCCCTCAGAAGAAATTTTTGTCCTAAATCTGTGAACAATTTGAAGTAAGTGGGATTAACAGAGGCCATGCTAATGATCCAGTGATTTAGAGGATTCAGGAAGACATTTTTCATTATCCACGGCATGCTCTCTGCACTGAAGAGCTCATAGCTGGAGTGAGTAGTATTCTGTTAGAAATAATAAGACATAAGATGATATCAATTTTCTGATTCTGAGGGTTTTTGAAATGTCATTACAACTGTTCTAATATAGTCAGTCCCCTCAGTCTAATGTTTTCTGGGTTACTTGGGTATTAGCACTTTTTTGAGAATGTGTATGGATTTAAAAGTTATTAGATCTATTATAAATATCTAAACTAAAGCTTTAGTTAAAGCTGCAATTACTATTTTTATATTAACAATCACCGACTCCACTCAGCTCTGTGAAGCATTTTGGAATCATTTAGCTTGTTTGGTTTTAAGGTCCACAACTGTACTGTTTAAAAAATTACTGATTTTTTATTTCTTCAATACTGAAGCAGACATTTCTATTGTATATACTTACTGCTTGTTGGTCTGCATACATTCGTCTGCAGGATTTGCATGTGTGTATTAACAATTAAGTCTTCATTCACACAAACATGCTCATAGTGTGTGTGCATGTGAGTGCATTCATTTTCAGACGCAGGAGGTGAGACCCAGGTGTCTAGTTTCCACGTGAGGGTGAGTCAGGAGGAAGTATGTGTCGACTGGGTGCCACAATGTTCTCAGAGTGTCGGGAGGAGGCTGGAGGCCACGGGGAGAGTGCTCGTCTGTCGCATCTCTTACACATACGTGTAATTTGTGCGTGTGTTACAGTAGTGTGTCTGAGCTACATCTATTCTGAGCTGCTGACATCCAACAACCTTTTTAACCTTGGTCATTTCGCACAACTGAAAAGTAACATATTCTCAAATGTACTTATTAAAGCCATGGAGATAGTTTTTGTTTTATTTGCCCCCGTTTTTGGATGTCCATCGCTGAGATTTCTGCTGCTACCTTGATACAATGAAGGATAACGGATAATCCGTAGACCACCCACTCAAACGTTCTTACATTACTTTCGCTGGCAGTAGTTTTGACAGAAGAAATGTTCCAAAGAAATAAAAATGTTGCTCTGCTGGACATTGTATTCACCGCCAGGATTTAAGGTAGTATTTTAGAGCGATCCACCAATAAATCATACCGCTGTTTAAGTACGTAGCCAAGCTTGTTGGTAGCAGCTAATAAATTAAACCCTAACTCTCTCTCACACATTACCAGTATGTACCCTACAGCAGTGACCTACAGCTTTGGGCTACATTTAGCAATTACCGTGATTTGTGGTGATGTAAACGCGCGTGGGCATCGACACTCACGTTCACTACCAGAACTGAAGCGATTTGCGAAGTGTCTGCCAATATTGCCAACACACTCTGATGTCATACTGTATTTATCTAATTGACAAGCACAGAGAAGTGTTCGGACTCGAAGAAGCCATCTCAGCCAAAATAATCATGCATCAGTCATTATCTATATATTTTCATAGACGTGCGTGCGTGCGTGTGCGTGCGAGAGGTCCGGAGGGGCAGGGCAGGTATCGGGGCTGGGCAGGGAGGTGTGTGTTGCCTCCCCTGTCTGCCCTCGGCTGTCACAGTGTGGTGTGATGTCCGCTCTCAGTCTGTTCTCACGCCAAGGATCATACTGAAAACACACACTTCTTCTCCACCAGGCAATCTTCTCAGTCACGCACAGAGCACATGCAGAGCCAGCAGAAATGCGTCAGTGCTGAAACGATTAGTTGATTAATCCAGAAAATAATTAGTTCATTGAGTGATTTATGCCAAACATTTGCTGGCTCCAGTTAGAATAGGCTGCTTTTATACATTTCATACCTCCTATGAATGGAATCTTTTTATGTTTTAGGCTGTTGGTTGGACATAGCAAGACGTGTGAAGATGACTCCTTGGGCTTTGGGAAATTGTGATGTTCTTATTTCAGATCATGTTTTTGAAATATAGATTGAATACTTGATTAAAAAAATGGAGATTGAATTAAAAAAGAAATAGTCCTATTGCCACATATATATTTACAATAAAACAGGTATACAAAGAGAAAACATACTTTAAAGATTCAAAACACATAAAAAATGAGTAAATTATAGACGTAATACAAAACAAAGTATGCATTGTCTTTCTGGTCTTAAACCACTCTGGCACACCATACACTGGACTTCCACCAGTGAGTGTAGGGATATATATATTTTTTTTTATTGCAAGCAGCTGAAGGACAAAACATTTATTTATCTCTTCCATTACTTTTAATTAACAATATAGACTTCTACTATTAGATTAGTCTACTAGACTTTTAAGACTTTTAAACCATTACTTTTGCTTAGAGACAATTTACATTTATCTAATTTAAATTTCTGATGGATGAGACCTGGCTTTTGGCGTCGATCACGTAAGGCTTGTATAATGCGGACGCGCCAACATTTTTGTTGTCATTACTTTGAATTCCTCATGGGGGTCACAGAAACTACGCACTATAGCTTTAATTGCATCTACCAAATGTAAGTATAGTATTCCCTCTCTCCTTTTTAGCTCTGTTTTTGTCTCCACCAACGTCTGAAGGAAATATCTGCACTACGAAATGCTTCATGTTCACCAGCTTGTTGCTAACATCTTATGTTTGGTGCTGAGGGAGAAAGTGGTAAAGCGTTAAAGAGAAAACACGTTAGTGACATTTCCAACATTTGCTGAGTGTAGTCTCAGAGAGGTCTGCCTCACCTCCCAGTTATTTTTTTGGAATCATCTCATCGCTAAGAGGCAACACTACATGTCACACAGCCGTTCAATGTTGTATTTACATTATGGGTGTACACGTGTATGGGGGGAGATAAACAAGTTCAGGGCCATGAAAATTGTTACTTTTAGTCCACAGCATGGCTGGTGTCAGTTACATAAGACCCCCTTTCCATTGTGTAACTGTGTTTATTTAGTTTTCCAGCAAATACTTTAGTAAAGAGGTGAATCTCTTAGAAAGACTCAGGAGGATACACAGGCCTCAGAGGTGGAGCGGATGAAGTATTTTGTTGGCACTGCTCTTGGAAAAAAGACATCAACAGTGTTGGGAAACGCTCTTGGGACTGCACGGGGAGGTGCAACATAGACTTTTTTTCATTCATGTAGGGAATGCTACGCTAGTGCTTTTACTGTTTATAATGTGTTTCTACTTTCTTTGTGGAAAGAATTTTTTGGATTTCGCTCCTGTGATACCTCACCGTTGTTGGGTACTCTATTGATTTTGTAGGTATCGTTTGAAGCTTGTACAGTGCCTTGCGAAAGTATTCGGCCCCCTTGAACGTTTCGACCTTTTGCCACATTTCAGGCCTCAAACATAAAGATATAAAACTGTAATTTTTTGTGAAGAATCAACAACAAAGTGGGACACAATCATGAAGTGGAACGAAATTTATTGGATATTTCAAACCTTTTAAACAAATAAAAAACTGAAATATTGGGCGTGCAAAATTATTCAGCCCCCTTAAGTTAATACTTTGTAGCGCCACCTTTGGCCGCGGATTACAGCTGTAGTAAGGCTTGGGGTATGTCTCTATCAGTTTTGCACATGCGAGACTGACATTTTTGCCCATTCCTCCTTGCAAAACAGCTCGAGCTCAGTGAGGTTGGATGGAGAGCGTTTGTGAACAGCAGTTTTCAGTTCTTTCCACAGATTCTCGATTGGATTCAGGTCTGGACTTGACTTGGCCATTCTAACACCTGGATATGTTTATTTGTGAACCATTCCATTGTAGATTTTGCTTTATGTTTTGGATCATTGTCTTGTTGGAAGACAAATCTCCGTCCCAGTCTCAGGTCTTTTGCAGACTCCATCAGGTTTTCTTCCAGAATGGTCCTGTATTTGGCTCCATCCATCTTCCCATCAATTTTAACCATCTTCCCTGTCCCTGCTGAAGAAAAGCAGGCCCAAACCATGATGCTGCCACCACCATGTTTGACAGTGGGGATGGTGTGTTCAGGTGATGAGCTGTGTTGCTTTTACGCCAAACATAACGTTTTGCATTGTTGGCAAAAAGTTCGATTTTGGTTTCATCTGACCAGAGCACCTTATTCCATGTTTGGTGTGTCTCCCAGGTGGCTTTTGGCAAACTTTAAACGACACTTTTTATGGATATCTTTAAGAAATGGCTTTCTTCTTGCCACTCTTCCATAAAGGCCAGATTTGTGCAGTATACGACTGATTGTTGTCCTATGGACAGAGTCTCCCACCTCAGCTGTAGATCTCTGCAGTTCATCCAGAGTGATCATGGGCCTCTTGGCTGCATCTCTGATCAGTCTTCTCATTGTATGAGCTGAAAGTTTAGAGGGACGGCCGGGTCTTCGCGGATTTGCAGTGGTGCGACACTCCTTCCATTTCAATATTACCGCTTGCACAGTGCTCCTTGGGATGTTTAAAGCTTGGGAAATCTTTTGTATTCAAATCCGGCTTTAAACTTCTCCACAACAGTATCTCGGACCTGCCTGGTGTGTTCGCTTGTTCTTCATGATGCTCTCTGCGCTTTACACGGACCTCTGAGACTATCACAGAGCAGGTGCATTTATACGGAGACTTGATTACACACAGCTGGATTCTATTTATCATCATTAGTCATTTAGGTCAACATTGGATCATTCAGAGATCCTCACGAACTTCTGGAGAGAGTTTGCTGCACTGAAAGTAAAGGGGGCTGAATAATTTTGCCGCCCCCTCTTTTCAGTTTTTTATTTGTTAAAAAGTTTTGAAATAGCCAATGAATTTCGTTCCACTTCATAATTGGGACCCACTTGTTGTTGATTCTTCACAAAAAATTACAGTTTTATATCTTTATGTTTGAGGCCTGAAATGTGGCAAAAGGTCGAAACGTTCAAGGGGGCCGAATACTTTCGCAAGGCACTGTATGTGTTTATACCAACTCCCTCTGCAGCCTATGAATACCTAAAACCTCCCACAGCAGTTGGATTGTCTGATGATTGAATATGACAGGAGGTTCAGTGTTGGGGATTTCTATTGCTATTCGAAAATGCAAATGCATTGTGCTGTAACTTGACCAAGCCACTGTGGGTCCATCTATTCATACAGAGCTATCCCCAAATCTGCAAGTCCCCATCAACCCTCGTTTACTTGATACAAATGATTTATGTTGCCATGCATCAAATACAGTTTCCTTCAGCAGGCATGTTTTGGCTCAAATCGCTTAGCAACAAAATGTAGTTACAGGAAGTAAAAACGGAATCAATTTAACTCTTCTTCTTTTTTTTTTTTTTTTAAATACGCGGCTGTGGCCCGCGTCCACCCTTGGCGGCCCAGAGAGGTCAGCGGTTGGAGTGAGGGGGAAATCAGCTCTGACAGAATGACAAGCTTCTCCGCTTCTTAGCGCTTACCATAAACTCATCTAATTGCTCTGGGGCTCCAAACCCACAACAAGAAGTCATCCGCTGGGGCCCAGAGCAGTGGGAGGCTCCAGCAGACTTCCGGAAAATTGGAAAGAGTAGAAAAAAAACAAAAAAAAAAAAAAAAAAAAAAAAAAAAAAAAAAAAAAAAAAAAAAAAAAAAAAACCCCCACACACACACACACACACACACACACACACACAGTGAGCTTGTAAGTTTATTGTTTTCTTTGCAACTACTGATGTACACAGATACACCCACATTTGCGATTGGTTAATTCTGTGCATGACTTCCCCTAAACAGATGTTTGATAGCTCAGAGCAAAGGAACATGTGTCTCTGTGAGTGCACGTGTGTTTATGTACGTGTGCCATCGAAACTTTGTCATAAGATCAGGTTAATAATAAAAACTCTGCAGGGGGTAAATTACTCACTCGCTGCCCGGCTTCAATGGAAACAGTCTTGGCAGGTGATCACAGGTCAGGGGCTGCAGGGTCAGCGAGCAGACTGATGAACTGGAATCCTGTTGGCTAATAGAGAATGTTCCTATCAGTTGGTTAGCAGAGGGGATCAGCACATTAGCACTCCAGGAAGCCTGATTGCCAGTATCAGCTTTTCAGGTCACACAGTTATATCGGCAACAGCAACTGACTGGCCCTGTATTTGCTCTAGCTAGAGTGTTTGCCTTGTATTTGTAGTGATTTGTAGTATATCTAGATCTCTGAATACTCTCCTGATTATTTAAATTAATCAAGTAATTGTTTAGTTTATAAAATGCCAGAAAACTGTTAAAAAATTACTCTCACAATATCCCAAAGCTCAAGAACCAACACTACTAAGATATTCAACAGACAGAAGTTTCCATCCAAATGTAGAATATATTTTTACTGAATTTAGTGAATTTATACTGAATATTAGAAGTTGGGAGCATCGAGATAAACAGTTAGTGATGCAAGTTGTCATTCCCAAATGTCAGTCTTCTTTAAAATATGTGTTTGTCCTACCAAGAGTCCAACATCCAGAGAGAGATATTCAATGTACAGTCATGAAACAGAGAAAAGCTAGTCTGGCTATCACCAGAACAAGCTCAATCTTTTAAGATTCAACATTAGTCTGGGGAGTCTGCTCTGTGTGTTCTACTGCACAAGAGGGGTGATCAACGGGCATAGTTCAAATGACTCTGTACGCAATTGGATAGTCCTTCAACCAATCAGACCAACGATCCGGGTGACGTAGCAGCGACAGCGCCATCAACAGGTTGCTGCGCTTCGGTGGCCGCTATGTTGAATGTAAACAAAAAGCTGCTTGGTCGCTTCTCTAACGTCATCGTGTTAAACCCGCCAATAGCGCGCCAGGTGGATAAGCCAGTTTGTGATTGGTCCCCGCAGATTTGTAACGGAAGCAGGATAGATAAACGTACAGGTTTCCAGCCTGAGCTGCAGGGCGAAATCAAATCGCTGGCAGATCGGGCTGGGTTTACCCAGTCTAGAGAAAAGTAGCAAATCCTCACAATTTGAGATGGTGGAATAAATTGTTATTGGGACTTGGGATTGCAATTTATAAATTATAGAAATGAATAATTAATCATCTGAAGTGTTGACTTGGATTATTCAGTTTGATAATTAGTGCAGAATGTGGTGTGGTTACATGTGTTGGCTCAGTAGCATGCTGTGGTTGTAAGAGATATGCAATTATATCACACTGTCACTGTTGAGAGATGAAAAGTCTTGCATGACTCAGATGGATTTGTTAATGACTTGAAAAGTGGTGGTGACTCAAATAGCCTGAAGACAAATAAGCTCTGAAAGGACTAAATTAGGTTTGTTGTGTTCTTCTGAGCCTGCGGGTTGCCTTATCAGAGGGTTCCAGTAATGTTTTGGAGCTGGTACAGTGTCTCACAGATGCCAGGGTCATTACAGCAGAGCTATTAGGAAGAATCTGCCATCCTTTCCTCAGTCATAATGGGTCCATTTCCCTTTTAGCACAGTCTGCTGTAAAAGGTTGAAGCACATGGGAACCATTGGCTCAAATAAATTTGAAATTTCACTGTTGTCACTTTCTGAAAAAAATCTGAATCCTCAAGCAAAGTTTGCTCCAACCTTTGGAGCAAACAGCTCCAAGATAATTACATAATATTGGTGAGATGCATGGCAATAATTGCCCATAAACTGAAATGTCACACGCTGTTAAAGAGAAGGCATTTTCTAGCTAGTGGCATCTGTTTGCAGCCGGCGCTGTGTATGAAAGTTTAGTTCTGCTACAAAATCAATTTATTTAACATGGAACATTGAGGGTTCTGCTCACAAATGCTTGTCTCAAGCTATCTGTCACGTTATGAAACGTGTATCCAGGGAGAACATGTGATGTTGAGGAGCATGCAGTTCATGTTTTGGGTCTTGTTTGCCAAAGATAATGTGGACAAATCACAGTCAGAGGTTCACTCAGCACTAGCAGCTGCTAAAATAGAACAAAAACTCAATAGCGCAGGGCTACATCTATTTCATCTCTCATTCTTTCTGCTTGTCTTAGTTGAGAGTTCTGCAGTGCAGCCCAAAATGTGCACACACAGAGTGACTACAAAATTACTTTCAGGACTACCTATACAGTATAGACTACACACTCAAATCCAACATAAGCAGTCTGAAAGGAAGTACTGAGACATGCCTACCGAGTCCATGATTCCTCTTCTTTAGTCTTCTGATTCTACCCTCCAACCCACCCAGACACACACAAAGAAGTCGACAGATAAATAGACAAATGCATCCACAGCCAGACCACTTCATACACACAATTAGGTAAGAAAACGGACCACAGCACACGTCCTCAAAAGCTTGTCCCATACACTCAAAATACAAACCTGTACACACAGACATCCCTTCCAGACGCACACAGGTCGGTGTGTCCCAGCAGTCAACAGAACTCCATTGTCTGTTTCCTGTTGGCTGGAAGCCACGCTCGTTGTTCAGCCATAACAGAACGCACAGTTCCTCCTCGTCACCGCTCCGGGATCCTATTGATTGACCTTTTTCAACCAGGCATGTCAGGTCAGCTTCAGTTGCTGTTGATGCTTTGCGCATTACGTGTGTGTGTGTGTGTGTGTGTGTGTGTGTCTACATTGTTAACTTGAATAGTAATTTAACTGATCACTGGTTCCCTGTATTTTTCTCTCAGAGATTTCCGTAGCTCTACCCGTAGGGCGTTGGGAGCACTGATCCTCAGCTGATTAATTTATCTGCCTCATTAACTCTGGGTATGTAACAACAGAAGCTTCAATATTAAGACTGTATTATGCAGCGTAGATTCATAGTGGTCAGAGAAGCGTGGGATAAAATAGGGTAATTTGTAGACAATATATGACACAACCAAAATAACTGAGTCCCCAAAAAGTGGTCTGAAAGTTTCAATAGAACTCCGGTTGTGTCGATAGATATGTCGATGTTCCATCGCAAAAATCGATATGTTGCTCTATGCCACCCATTAGTGTAATTCATGTTGCTAAGCAATATGCATGCACAACTAGTATACATTAAAGCGCCCATATTATACTCATTTTCAGGTTCATAACTGTATTTTAAGGTTGTACCAGAATAGGTTTACATGGTTTAATTTTCAAAAAACACCATATTTTTGTTGTACTGCACAGCTCTCTCTCACTGCTGCAGATCCTCTTTTCACCTGGTTTCTGTTTTAGCTACAGAGTGAGACCTCTTTTCTTCTTCTTCTTCTGTACTATCTTTGATTGCACTCGCACATGCTCAGTAGCTCAGATGTAGATCATGTCGCTAGCTAGCTCCATAGAAGTAAAAGAAAGGCTGTTTCTCCAACTTCAGTCAGTTACAAGGCAGGATTAGCTGGGAGACTTCTAAATGAGGGCGCACATGTAAGTCGTTCTTTTGTAGATTATGGTGAACTTGTGTGTGTTGTAGCAGTGCTTTGCTATTGAGAACGAGGTACCATGCTAGTGTTAGCATTAGCGTTAGCATGCTAATGCTAACGCTACGAGCTAATGGTTGTGGTTAGCCAGCTCATTTCGGACTGTGACGTCACAGTCCGAGCCGATTTTGAACAGCTCACTAGGAGACTGAAAGCAGGACACATTCAGAAACCGTATCTCACTCAGAACAGCATGGATGGATTTTTTTCAAAGTTTGTATGTGTATGGAAGCACCAGAGACACAAAAGAACACCCCAAATACCAGAAAAAGTGTTTTTTTCATAATATGGGCACTTTAAGATGGGCAGACAATGTAGGATTAAGCACGATTTTAGCCCCAAATTGGTCACCCTTCTGAAGGATTTTGTGATACCACATCATTGCCCGTGTGTATGCTATTAATCTTGGCCAGGTACTACACGTCTATTGCAGCTCCATTCATCTTGCTTCAGGACTCTGAGAGGCTTGTCATGTGCCAGGTTTCCTTTCATCACAACATGATTAAAACCCCTAATGTGACTTTGCCCTGTCATTCAGTATTCACTTCGCAAATCCACTCTGAATGGCGAGGAGAGTTAAATGTTAAATGAATAGGTTTGGTGGCCACTAAAGGCTTTGTATTCATGAATACCAAATGAGAACAAGCAATGTTTTGCAGCTTGTTCTGACGTTTTCTGTAATTGTAGCACTTAGGGATTGTAAATGATCTTATTTAATGAGATGTTAATAGATGTGACCCACTCTGATTGCTAAGCATCAGAGTGAGAAAAAAGACAGTGATAATGTCCTTTTTATCACAGTGATTTATCTGAACTTTGAAGAGCATTACACACATGGGCATAAATTCCATCTAACAGTTGGGAAGGGACAATAAACCTAACATTTCTCAGGAGCAATTTTTCAAGGGGACACAAAAGATACAGCCAAAAACGTACAGTTGTATAAGGATATGTGTAGTTGTGGAACTCCAGTAAATAGGCAGGCAAGGCTATTTTATTTACTTTAAACATTGGATGAAGTGATTCTTTTCTCTAATACAGATGATGCTGAACTGAGAACTGATCCCCTAGCAAGCAAGCTAGATAACTAGCCAGCCGGCTCATTTTCTGTAACCAGTGAAAGCATGTTGGATGGAATAAGCAATTTAGCTAAGTAACTATCCAACAAGCTACCAAACAAGCTAGGTAACGTTATAATCGCTAACATAGAGGATTCATGGAAAATCATAATTTTTTGTCATGATGACTACTTTATAAGTAATTAAAATGACACAGTATTATCTGTATTCGAGAAAAGAATCCCTTCATCCAATGTTTAAAGTGAATGAAATAGCCTTGTCTTCTTACTGGAGTTCAACAACTAATGTTACTGAAGTGATTCAAACTTTGTTCTGTCCAACCCAGCGACGTCTCTCTCAACAGCGCTGCTCCCACCGAATATACTTTAGTGTGTAGTAGGGATGTCACGAGAACCGGTACTAAGGTACCAACTCGGTACCAATATTCTGAAAACGTGCTAGTACTCATTTTTCCACAGTACCGTACCTGGGGATGTAATCCTACCGGACCTGATGGGGGCAGTATATATGCCAAACATTGAAAATGTTCTAGACTGCCGCAAAATGCTGAAGAAGAACACTGAACAGCACGGAAAAACCAAGGGGGTAAGCTTCGCTTCAGAACTCGAGCCATCTATGGCGCCATTTTGTTGCTACCTGGCCATCACCTCCTGTTAGCATTCCGCTGACCGCCATTTTTTTTTTACGTCACTTGACTGCGAATAACTTTACATCTGAAGCGTTTAAAGACTCTATTTGTCCATTGTTTATTTCTAAAGAAACACAACAATGTATAAAAGGCTCCATTACCTTGTACCTCATGTTATGGCTCCGTAGCAGACGATTTTGTAAAAATAGGCTAACGATTGTGTCATAACCAAGTGACTTACTGTCGCACAGTAGAGGAATTACCGTATAGTACAGGAGAAGCTCGCAGGCAGTTTCGACTTACGTTAGCTGTTTAGGTTTAATTACTAATGTTAACTAGCATGTTAGTTAGCAATAATTAGCCTGTGCTTATGTTATCTCCTTACGTATACCTACGCTCTCCGTCTCTGTAAGATTGGGAATGATTGAGATTTCTCTTGGCACAGCTACCAGAAGACTTACAACTTTCAGACAGGTTGCTCACGTCACATTTACGTTGTCTCTGTCAGTTGGAGGCTGCGCAGTAAAGCTGGCCATCACCGGAAAAGTGCTTCTAATAGCCTTCACTGGTCTCCGTCCAGAGCGACGGGGTCTATTGGTCCATTTTATATATGTCAATGGGAAAAACAGCGAACAGCCCCTCATCTGTACGGCTTGACCGCATTCAGCTTCTGGCTTTACTGTACATCTACGGCAGAGAGAAATGGACTCACTTGAGGTTTGGGAGATCCAGTTGAAGTCGTGAAAGCCACATCACCATCAGCCACCGTTTTTGTAAATCACGCTCTCCTTGGCCCCTCCACTCTACACCATAACAGAAAGTTGAAACTAAAAGAAAACACTGAAAGAAGAGTGACATGATGCTGCACCCCCCCCATGTTTAAATAAAGGAATTAATGTTTTAGTATTATTATTATTTTCTTCCCTTTTTTTTTGCACACACCATGGTAACGACTTTAGTATTGAGTATTGTGTACTTTTGTTGGTATCGGTACCGAATACTAGATTTTTGGTATCATGACATCCCTAGCTTGTAGCAGGCAGTGGACCAAACCACTGTGAGGCAAGGAAGGGGGGTACTCGAGATGGTTTTTAAACTTAAAAGACAATTTTTGCCCAGTTTGTATTGCTTTACTACTTACACAATTATTTTAATTATATATTATTACATTATTTACAATACACAACATGTTTTTTTATTATTTTTTATTTTTATTATTTAATTTTTTAGGGGGGGGGGACAACCCTCAGATGGGGTGGGTCCTGACCCCCCCCCTCCCCCCCCGACACCCCCGTGATTTCCACCTATGGACAGTTTTTCTCATAAGGTGATGTATTTTTACGTCTTCATTTAATTCCAAAATGGTTGACTACGCCTGCTGTCTTTGCTGTAAGTGCAGTTTTATCTAATGAAATAAAATAGTATGTATATACAATATATGTAAATATGTCAGGAGGGTCTACATGATGCCTTTACAGATTACTGGTCTTCCCTCAAAAAGGCTTCTCTGAGCTTTGAATTTAGGGGCAGGTATTACATCAGCCCCTTTTTTTTTCTTGCATGCTGTCATCCGCTTTAAATAGTAGAGGTCATGGAAGCCTTATCCATCAAAGCATCAGGTAACGCCAGTCTTTCCCCTTTTGACCCTTACTGACCCGACCGCCCACGTCACTCCACGCTTGTCATTGTTTCTCCAGCCTACTGTTGATAAGAAAGATGACATCAGCCCCATATCTGCTGGAAGACACTTCCTTTGCACACAGCTCTGACCAAAGTTGAAAGTTTTTGTTTGGTTTTTACCTCTAAGTAAGCGCTTTAGATAATCTGGCCAAACTGCTGGCTTTGTTACGGCCTCGTGTTTCCTGTTCTTTCAGACAGTCCTCTGATGTTGCCATGTTCCTGGATCTCAGCAATAACTTTGGTGATCAATGATGGCCAGAACTACAAAAATGACACCAAAGTTCTATACACCAGAATTTTCCTTTTTAAAGTTCTTGGTCAGCTATAATCTGAACATGCTTTTACTAGTCGGTGAAAAATGAGGAAAAAAAAGTCTAAATAATATGAACGTTTTACAATATAAGATATCAAATTTACGCTTTGTGAAACCTGTAAAGCTACCCTGAGGTTTCAGCGCCGTTGTTCTCTCTGTAGGAAAACAGCTCAACTTCCCTGCTTTTGTTACTGCTACTCTCTATTAGACATAAACACAGTCCCACAGACCGACGGAGAGGCAGACTAGGGGCGTGATAGACTAAACCGACTGATCAGACAGCAACGGGAGGTGGAAATGAAAACTAATCAGATGGAGTTGGGGTCTAGTCAGGGAAATGAGGTCAGAAAGCTCTCACTATTCTCGTTGCTGCCCCCTTCCTCTCCATTTCTTTCTCGTCTCTTTTTCTACCTCTCTGGCAGTAGCGTAGCCCCAATCACAGCACCTGCTTTCCCCATCATCTCTTCGTAGCCATCCCACTCAGTGCAGAGTGAGCGCTGTGCTGTTCTACGGCCCGCTGACTTCAAACATGAGCTACTCCAGGAATGATAATGACAGAAACATGCCTGGAAAAATAGGATTGTCCTCCAAAAATACACTCTGCTCTTTGTGTTGCTGGTCCATTTTTTTTTCTTTCTGTGTGTGCGTGTGTAATTGGCATTGAAGTCGGGTCTTAGCACAGAGTGATTGATGGTTGTTATCTTCTACCTGTTTACCAGTGTTTGGATGTGATTGGCTGAGTGTGAGGCTGCAATAAAAGGTTGGCTGGGCAATAACAGGGATTGTTCAATCCCAAGAAGCACACCTGTCCGGTGCCAGAGCTGAGAACACACACACACACACACACACACACACACACACACACACACACACACACACACACACACACACACACACACACACACACACAGCCCGTGAGACATTCCCACTGTGCTCCATTTCACATTCCAATCCTCTGACAGCATGTCTGCTTTTGTATGATCATATTCAAGGATTACAAAAAAATAAATGACACCTTTTAGTTTCAAAGACTTGTTTGTTTTTGTTTGAGGCTGTCTGCCATTTGGAAGAAAAAAAAGTGATGATTTTTCTGATGGTAAACGGACGTCACTGTTACACAGCCCTCCGGGCAGATCAATCCGTGGCTCCATCACTGCATCTCTATTGATCCCCTTATTATTGATTTTTTTTTTTCTAAGATTATATTGTATGTCATCTGTGAAAGTGTATGGCATGTCATTCGGTCATACACATAGAAATTATATGCAGAATAATGGGGAAACTGGAGAGTACAACCATAAACTACAATTAAATGCACAATTTCACATTATGGACTCAAGCTCAATTACTTTTGACTCTTTTAGTGCAGAGTGAAAGTTAGAATTTCATTACACAATGACACAGTGGGTGAAACTATGTCACATAGGACAAAGTGACCATGACATGTTTAATGTGCTTGAACCATATATGAGCCGTAAGCTTCAGCAGACTTCAGCAGTTACATCATGCTTGTCAACATGCCGGCCACGTTACAGATAAACCTGCAAACAGATGGAAAGTCACGCATCCAGCTCACAGGAATGTTCTTGTCATGGTGGCGGGGCATCAAGGTCTCCTCAGGAATGTCGCAGAGCTGTCGACCATCACCTGCTTGGCAATAGTCAGCATGACTGGTAGATTCGTAAATTGACTTATTGACCATGTAAGGCTCTGGTGCCAGTATGGATCATGACTCAGTGGCGTATCTGTGACCTCATTCACCCTCACATTCAAAATGGATAGAGAGGACACCTGTTAGATCATTTAGGTTAGTGGTTCCCAACGGCTTTGTCTTGCGACCCCTTGAAACAAAGCAATGCCTTGTCACAAGTAGACATATGTTAACATACATGAACAAGGATTGTTCCTTTCCAGGCCAATTTGTTCCTACTGTATATTTACATCTCTAAAATGGCTGGGTGCTGTAGTTTGTAGCAAACACGGGAGTAACTTCTGGGTCTAATCTCAGCAGATTTGGTGTGCTAGCGTTACATGGCTTTATGGTGTGGGAATGATTCAAACAAACTACAGTTCCCACGTTCGTGATAATGAAAGAAAATGTCCCCCATGTTTTTTAATAGTCTTGGAAAGCATATGACGCACATCAATGTGCATCCTAGCAAGAATTTTGATTTGAGTACTTGCACATCCGTCCTGACCCTAAGCAGCTGACCCTAAGGATTAACCCTAAATGGAGAGGAAGTCCAAACCACTTGACCATTTATGGAGCCCTGCATAGTGAGAAAAGAGTCAGCAGAAGAGGGTATGACTTATTTATCAGCTATTTTATGACGCTTGCAATGTATTAATATAAAATGTCAGGAATGCAAAATATCTGTGCTTTCCAACTGTATTTGTCATACAATACCATATCTGATCACTCACGTATTCATACCTTTGTCCTTTAGGAAATGTGTTGTGCCTTTGAGTTTGTTGTTTATTGAAACTGAGATGTAATGGAAGCGGAATCGCAATTATGAGACTGCTACGTTTTTCCACCTCAATTGTGATTCCCATTCAAGAACAATGACTAATGGAACACATGAAAGGGAGCACCATGAATTGATTGTGACACAGAATAGCATTTTGAATGCACCCACTTCCATTGTCTCAGACTCATTCATTGTGTTTGTTTCCTGCAGCCTTTTGGAGGAATTTACTTTTGTTAGAGGAAATGCAACCACAAGGCTGAGCATTTACAATGAAACAATTTGGTGTCAGTCCAAATCTTCGTTCGTAAAAAGGAAGATAATAATGTGTTGCCAAATACCTCGTCATCCTTCCCAAAGTTTGTCAGAGGAATCCACATTTTCCTTCGTCCAACACAGAGTTCATCTCCCCCACCATCTGCGTAATCCTCTCAGATTGGGTCCATGACATCACCGGGTGATAACAACATGAAAGCCATTGGCTTCTTTGGGGAAAGTCTTAAATAGTTTGGGCCAGAAATCATAACAAAGTTTAAGGGATTTGGAAAGGTTTTGCAATGATGTACGAAAAGATTTTTTCTGTCAGATCTTTTTCCTTTATGATGCATGAGAACATTTGTTCCTGGTTTCCAACGCTTATAGCGAAAGGATAGAACTGGTCATGCTCGGCCCATTAACTCAGAGCAGAAGTTCATTTTGGGTCCTCTGTGAATGGAGAACTCCCCCAAGTCACCCATAGGGACTTAGTCACAGCAGAAACCTTACAGCTGCTTCTCCTTCATTTGAAGTCAGTTTTGAAGTTTAATTTGTTTTAAATTCAAACTTTTATCCACAAATGGTTATATTGTCAGTTTACATCATGCGATTCAGTTTTACTTCTTCATTTTGTAATCTAATGTATTATGCAACGGTTTAGCAGGGATTTTTAGTGTCTGTGGAGACGATGATGGAATAAGTGGAACTGAATCAGCACGGTCACGATTAGTCACAGAAATAAGCCACGGTCTGAACTTATCGAGTAGAGCCTCGTTTATCCCATCCATCTGAACTGAGAGCTTAGCTGCAAATGGGATGATAGAATAAAGATGGAGAGGATAGTGCAAGAATATATCAGATCAATCCTTTGTGACAGATATTGCATACACTCATTGTCCAGAGACATTTTAGACGGGGTGTCCAAAAGACTTGCGCTTTCCTAAAGTCAAAAGAAGTTTCATAGGAAAACAAAACAAAGTGCATTTACCCTTCAACTTGCACACCGTGTTGCTACACATTGCACTTTTGCTAAGATATCTGTGCCAGCAGTTGCTCTGCTGCACTCTGCCACTCTTCTCTTTGTCCCTCCAATCATTTGAAGTGAATGACTCTGGATCACTTTGTCTCATCATGGTGTCATTGCTGGTGTGTGGGCGCAAAAAGTGTGTCAAGTGTTTTACACCATGCATGGAGATTGTATTTAGACCAATGACTGCATGCCCCGAGCAGGGGCCTAAACATAGCTGGGACCCTAAATGAACAGCCTTTGTTCAGCACTTACAGAGGTATTTGCCATCATGCATGGCCCTGAACTGTGACTCTGAAGTGAGGTATTACGCTTATCGCTTGGATGAAGTCAGCACACAGCATGTGTGCCTCAGCAGCTGTTGATTAGACTAAGGTCTGACTTGGGCTGAGTGTATGCACGTGCATTCTTGTCTGATTATATGCATGCATGGCTGTGTGAGCGTGTGCTGTCTCTGTGAACTGCAACATGTGTCCTTCTGATCTCAAGGTGGAACTTTGTGGCCATGGCCCTGTAAGGCAGAAGGCTGGGCATGCTTTGCCTCTTCATGCTTGCCATAATGAGCACACTTTAGGTAGCTTGTTCATGTGTCACGTTTATTCAGGGGTCCGAGCGTCTTAATCAGTATTCTGGTTTAGCTGTGGCTGAGCTGCCATGATACGCTATGATACACATATCAGAAGACCTCTTTATGGCATCAAGTGTAGGCTGTTAACGTTATTTTAGGATTACAGATTTTTAATTGTGCTACTGCAACTTAAGCTGTTGCATGTATTAGATATTGATGAATTGTTGTTTTTGAAAGATTTAATTGTAAATGAATCCTAGTTGATATCTTTGTGTTTGAGTTTATAAAACTATCAGAAAACTATTTCCTCTGACCCAGGCCAGACCACGTTTTGTGTCTTTGTATCTGGGTGGACAGGCATTTGGTATTCTCAGAGTAAGCCATGATCTCTCACATGATTTATTTCTATTTTTTATCCTTTCCCTGCTAAGGTAAAGGAAATCTTAAGGATTTGTAGAAACTTTTTTTTTTTTGGATTAGATAGGTCACAGTAAAAACAGACAGAAAATGGCGAGGAACAAAGAGTGCGAGTATGACATGCAACAAATGTCCCTGGCTGGAGCAGAACTGGGGGCATTGCCATCGCAGTATAGGGGATGTGTTTTAACCTAAGTCATACAGACACTTTTTAGCTCAATTTCACTGGAAGAGACTGCATAGACATTCACAGATGTAGCAAGAATATAGTATATCATATTTTTTGAGAGACGGGAGGTACTTTTAATTAATACTTTGAGCATTGTATCTATCAAAAGTCACAAACTTGCACTTTCCTTGGTAACGAATTCAAACTGGGTAAAGGCTTCCAATAAGTGGTTTGACTGCTTATCTTATCAGCTGGAGAGTCTTTTAAAAAATCCACCTGCAAAAAGACCAAAGTGTTGGTTGAAGATAACAATGATCAGAGAGGTACATCGCCTGTGACGTGTGAAGTGCTAAAGCGTTTTCATCTAGAGGCGGTGGAGCAGACTACAGTACAGTATATATTAGCCTTAATGGTGTAGAAACTTCAAGAACTACAGAGGAAGGGGAGGCTTTGGATCGAAGCTACTAGAATTCCATCTATGTTCCAGTTCAGACCTACCACCAGGAGGTTTTCTGTGTTTTTGTGTGTTGCTGGCATGGACCGCTGGAATGGAACGATGTTAGACCAAGTTCATCTGCTTTAAGCTTTCCTAAACCACCGCTGATGCTGCCAGATGCACCATCTCTAGATGATAACAAAGCTAACCAGCTGTGCGAAATATTCTCCCCTAAACTTATCTTAGCTGCTCCAGCGCACCTACGCACAGACAGACACGTATACACATATACACACAACGTAAGGCCCAAAGTATTCAAACCCTTATAAGGTAAGGGTAGAGTGAATCTGTTTTGCAGCGTCCCGGGCGAACTTTGGTATTTGCGGCTGGGAAAAGCATCAAGTATGCAGAAAGGACATCCTTCAGTGTTTGTTTTCTCTGCTTCCCTGTATGCATCCTGTGGTTCTGACTGACTGGCTGCTGGCATTACGTAAAAGCCAGGCTCCGTGCTTATATATTTTTTTCCACCTCAGTTTTGGTAAATGATTCAGCAGAGCCTGACTAAATGAATGTTTTCAGAGCCTGGTTATGAGTATAAACAGCTTTCCATTTTTTTTGGCCTGATGTGCTGATCGTTCCAAATTTGTGGTTTGTCTATGAGTGGATGCTGCACATTTCAGGCGACGTGACATTTTATGCGTACATGTGCCATTTTTCTAAGAATCTGCAGATTCTGGTGTTTATTTGATAACGTATTGATTTGTGTGTGTGTGTGTGGTTGTGTGTGGTTGTGTGTGTGTGTGTGTGTGTGTGTGCGTGCATACCTACCTGAGCCCCAGCTATGTTATAGCCTAGTTTATTATGTCCACCTACGGTCATTCAATAAACCCCAAATGGCGACTCACACTACAGCTATCCCACAATGCCCCCTTCTCCTCTTTTTATCACCAGCTAGTAATTATGTGCTCCAGAGAGAGGCATGCAACTTGTACACACACACACACACACACACACACACACACACACACACACACACACACACACACACACACACACACACACACACACACACACACACAGCTTGATTAGCAAACCTAATAGATCGCCTTGCTCTGTATTCCAAGAACATTCCATGAAGCAGAGGACCATATAATTGCTTTTTACCTTCAGAACTGCAACGGACATTACCGCACAACCCCTGCCACCTCCTCTTCTTCATCCTCCCTCATCTGCATCCACCTCTACGTGCTTCTTTTTGCTTTCAGATCTATAAATGAAATCCATCTCAGATGCCACATACACCTAGCCTGACAAGGCAGACCAACATCAAGATGTTGGGTCTGGGAACTCACCATTGACAGAGCTCAATCCGATGGGCGGGATAAACTGTTGTCTTTCAAATTCCCTCTGCATGCAATAGCATAGCGTTACAACCAGGCAGAGCAACGAAGAAGGAAGAGAAGCTAGTTATAGATTAAACTTTTGCCGTATCCGGTCAGCAAAACTCCAAACACATCTTTCTTTTTTAAGAATGATTTCTGTGCCGTTATTTTCTCAAAGAAAAGCTTAACTCCAAGTCTTCCACAAGACCGCTGTTCCCAGCAGCAGCAGCCATAAGCCCACCCACCGACTCTATACACGATGTGATTGGCCTGATCAGTTTGGTTTTTCCAGCTCGCAAGTCAACGGAGAGTGCCTAGACCCCCCTGGCTGCAAATTAAATTGAATTACCAAACTGCTAAGCAGATATCATGTTAGTTTGTAACTAGTTTGTTTGAGTCTGTAAGTTGGATTTTGTTGTCTTGCTGCCGCCTAGCGGTGAACGTGGTGGAGAATTTAGCAGCTAAAGACATGTTGGCATGAGAACAAAAACAGAGCTAAAAAAAAAAGAGTAAAAATTGGACCAGAAACATGTCCTGTCTAAATCAATATTGGTCATCTGTTTTTCAAACTTTATCCGAAAGTCATAAAAATTCAAATTCAGCCCTGTCCATTGATTGCATTATTTGGTATTCCAAAGGAGAGCTTAACTTTAAACCGGGACCAATCGGACATTATTGCTTTTACATCACTTATTGCCCATCGTAGAATGTTATTGGTTTGGACATCCGCTACTCCACCAGCGGTGGCCACATGGTTAAAGATGCAGTAGGTAAGTCTTATAAAACTAACTTTCTATCACATTTGCTGAAACTGACCCTATGTTCCAGTAGAACTACATGAATTATGTAATATAAAAAAAATCCAGCTCCTCTGGCACCACCTACAGCCTGTACTGCGATTGGCAAAATTCCACCGCTCCCGGTTGATTTTCTCCAATCAGGGCCACAGGGGGGTGTCTATCTGCCTGTCAATCACTGCTCAGGCACGTACACGCATATAAGAGCGTTCTCCCCTCCCCCCTCCCCGTGTACGAGCTGCAGAAAGGTTTCCCAAAACTCCGGTGAATATTGGGGAGGCTTTTCAGAGGTGGCGTGAGCTCTGGGATTTTAAAGATCTGAAGAACGATGCAGATGTAGCCACATTTCCTCTCGACAGGTAACATAATTATCATGAATGATTTATCTTTCACTTGGTTATTATCAACCTGCAGGTGGAGGCGGTGGAGACAGGCTCGGACATACACGCCACGGGCTGCTGTGGACTTCAGTCAGTCTCGCAAGCGGTTTCAGGAAAGTGGCTACATGTGTCCGACGATGCACAGAGCATTAACCGGTACGAGCCTACAGCTGTCCGCTGTCAGTGTGTCAGAGGCTCCCGGACGGTAAACTGAGACTTTGTTACCTGCTTGTCAAATATCGCCACTTACTAGCTAATGAATTAGCCTGAGGTAAACGCTAGCTATCAGTAAACAGAAGTGTGTGTGTGTGTGTGTGTGTGTGTGTGTGTGTCTACATTGTTAACTTGAATAGTAATTTTACTGATCACTGGTTCCCTGTATTTTCCTGTCAGAGATTTCCGTAGATCTACCCGTTTGGAGCACTGATCCTCAGCTGATTAATTTATCTGCCTCATTAACTCTGGGTATGTAACAACAGAAGCTTCAATATTAAGACTGTATTATGTGTGTGTGTCGGCCCGCGAAGCTCTGACCTGTTACAGACATTTACTCGCCATGTGGTAAATAGCCACATAGAAATAGATAGATATGATTTATTAATTATATTATTTAAATTTAATATTATTGTTTAATAAATAATTGTTAAATGTAGTACAGAGTCTGTAGTCTATTGCTCAAACACTCGAGGAATGCTGCAAACATTTGACAGCCAGTAGGCTACGAATTGCCTGGGAGAACATACGTGTCACAAACGGCAAAGGTGTACCTGCATTATTATACCATTATCATTATATTAGATGGAAATGGTCTCAGAATGACAATATTATCGTTCATCGCAATCATTTCTGTGGACAATTTATCGTCCAGCAAAATTTGTTATCGTGACAGACCTAATAATGTTGCTCCGTAACTGATGAATGTGTAAATAAGCAACTGCTTGCTCACAAGTTCACCATATCCACTTAAAAGTTGATATGTCAATCATCTCTGGTGCCTAAAAAAACAACTCAAATGCAGCACGTTGAGCCTAATAGGGATTGTAGTTGTCATAGTTTGAAATATGAATGTGCTATACATTAGTATTCATGCATCAGCTCGTCACAAAATAGGAATATTTTGTCTGGTTGGTAAGTGCAGATCAACAGTAGCAAAGTGTTATACAGTCAGTACCTTAGTTTATACTGACAGACCATAGTGTGGGAATAGAAGACCATACAGTTTGTTCTATTATACAGATGTAATAACCAGTCAGCACACATTAAGTTGTATAATTTGTAATTGATTTGATTTCACTTTTTATCTGACTTCTCTAAAATTTGTCTTGCATTACAAGATGATGTGATGAGCACATTGATTACATTTATTCATTTTGTCTTTACATATTATAAATACTCCTAGGTGTAATTTAGGGTTGCACAAGATATCAACTGTAATTGTAACATCAACTGGCCCAATATACACAAAGCAAAAGGCTGCGATATATCACAAAAGACACTCAGAGATTTTCTGTATTAGTTGAAAGAAAATATCAGAAAAGTGCACTTTAAAATGTAACTGTCATTCTTTTTTTAGTACTAATAGTGGTTCCTTTCATATTCAATTCAGTGTTCAATAAAAGACTGTTGGAAATGATTTCCTTTCATTTGTTTTAAATTCAACAAGCAATTTGTTTGTATTTTAGCAGAATAATAAAAGCAGTACACTTGAATATCTGTATTCATTGAAAGTCATATCGTTATCGCAATATTCAAGATTGTCGCGGCCCAAAATGCCTGATTTTGCGGGAGCTTTTCTAAAAAATTACGATAAAAGTTGCAATGAAAGTTGCAGGAGACAATGAAAGTTGCAAAACATTTTGTGATTTTCTTTTTTTTAATATATAGTTCTTTAAAAATAAAAAGGAAACTTGTTTTTGGGAGAATAAAATTACTCTGGGCTGAGTTTTCCTAGTAACCTAACCAAAAAGGCTGAGGATGCTGCAAATGTTGGTATAATATGAAAATGGCTGGTGGATTTAAGACAAAAAATAATCATTTATTGAATGAATCAAATTTGAACATATGTGTCAGTGGCTTGTTGATCTTTACATTGTCAGTCAATTTCCTAACCTGGCCTGGGACACACATTCATACGGTTTGATAAGTACTTATTGGACGTCAACTTATCATTGCACTTACAATAACGAGCGTAGTTGTCCTCAATTTAGGTCATCGTGTCGTCTCATCTCCGGTTTTTCCTGCATCCACCGTGTGAGTTTGTGTGTGTGTCAGTCGCGGGAGGGGAGGGACTGAGCAGCCCTGCTCACTGCAGAGAGCCGACAGGATTGAAACCGCAGCAGCTTTCCGCGACGTCAAAGTGAAAAACGTTACAGCGTAATTTGATGTTAAAATGTATACAGTTTGGCAGGACGGTCTTTCGCTGTACGTTTTGTTGGTAAATGTGAGCTGCTCTCGTCTTCATATCAGAAACAAGGAAATGAATTTGGCGACGTACGTGTTACGTCAACCCGTTCTCACTCCTGCTTGGTCAGTGGCTCATATAGTCACATACTGACGTAAAGTCTGGCACCTGGGACTGCTGGGATTGGTTCAACCAAATTCATGGTGATTGGTTGAATTTGCGTGAATTGGCGACATCGCGAAATCCCGGAGGGACTGAATATTAAACAACATTATCATATCATTTCCTCATATCATGCAGCCCTAGTGCAGTTAGACTTTGTTTAGATTTGAAAGGTTATCAAGTTTAAGCTGGCACAGTTGCCTTATAAGTCTGACACAATCCTTAAAAGGTGCATATAGGTGCTGTGTGTGTGTGTGTGTGTGTGTGTGTGTGTGTGTGTGTGTGTGTGTGTGTGTGTGTGTGTATTTATATGAGTGTTGTGTGTCTGTGCATGTACATATAAACATTTCTTTCAGATGAGAGTCTAAAACCGTACAGATGCTCACATTTGGCATTTGCACCTACAGAATAATCTGCACATTCGAGTGAAAACAGGTTGCATAAGAAAACATGTTGTTTTCTCTCACAAGTGCAGCCACAGTCAAGTTTGCACATAGTCATGCATTCTTTGTTAGCTTAAGTTTCCATGTTGAAGCAAAGGCTCGGCTGGGGGCTATTTTCCAACCAGCTTCGCTTACCCAATGAGGTCACACCATCCAGAATCCCGAGAATGTTAAGAATGACTAGTTTTAAGAGCTTCTGAACAGCACTATATGTTATCAGATGGAAGGGAGCTGATTGAGAGGGGAGATCGAAATGTGATCCACTTCTATAACGGTGAAATGAAGAAGGGGGAAGTGACACACTCTCTTCACCTTATGGCTTATTCTTTAATCTGTGATCCACCAATAGCAGATGCCAGGACTTGACTTCAACACCGCTTCATTTACATCGTTGTTTTAAATCTGACATAGACAACTTAAAGTGATGGTTCGGAGCAATTTCACCCTAGGGTCCTTTTCACCATGACCTCTAGCCAAACAACCCCCCCAGAAGCTTTTTTCACCTGGATTGGAAGAGTTAGCGTTATCAGCTGAATAGCTTAGTGCAGGCTCTCCCTATATTCGATCCAGGTGAAAAAAGCTACATTTCTCATGGTTCCGCGCTGGAAAGCCGTGTCCCAACATAGCTACGTAGTTACTGACGCCTACGTCGTTACCACAGCAACACCTGCAGATAGGTTGATGATGTCTAGACAAGGGAATCCAATATGATCACTTTCAAATGTGAAGAATGTCTTAAATATCTGATTTGAGTAACAAATCAGATGTGCCTGCAGTCTGAACATAGCCTAAGATGATTACATTATCCCAACAACAAAAGCAGAATTCAAAACTGAACTTTGAATTTGTCAGACACAAATTAAGTGAAGGGAATGTCCTAATTTAACCCCCAAATCAGTTGTAGATTAAATTGGATTACTTATGATCAAAGGCAGTCTGAAACTGCACAACAAGTGAACTAGTTTATAACAAAGCCACATGCCGGTCATTATTCAGATGTGTGTTTTCTAAGTTGAAATAGGTCATTTAGGCTAATTCGGTCTAATTCTATACAATAACATGTTTTGTAAGCTGAGCATTTGATTGTTCCGAAGTTCAGCCCTAGTTTCAGCTAATGGGTCCTTGTTTTTCTGTGCACAAACAGTCCCACTGTTGTAAACCATACAGTTGGGCTGCAACTAATACAAATATCTTTTTTAAAAGAAAACATTTTCATTATCAATTATTTTCTTGATTAATCGATTTGATAGTTCCGAGAGTCCCAGATATATTTAATTTGCTATCATATAAGACAAAGAAAAGCACCAAATCTTCATGCAAACGCTTTGATGGAACATTATTTATAGCATACATATGCCAGTTAATATCAAGTCTGGAGTTTATAAGACTGGGGGAAATAAAAAATGAAAAACAATATCCTTGTCACAAGTGAGGCTGCAAAACCCACAAGAAAGATTGTTATTATTATCATTCATATGTTTCACATTGTTTAAACTATCCTAAGATTATTTAAGAGGTTTAGTCTTCCAGTTTTATTCATCAATTGAATCATGGAAGGAGCAGTATGCAACACAAATCACTGGGTCTAAGGAATGTCCGCTCTTCCAAAGTAAAGTGTCCGATACATCACAAAAAATTAAGCGGGCACTGAATTCTGAATTTCTGATAAATTAGGCTTTTCATTGTTTTTGTTATCTTTGAAAACATCCCAGACTTTAGGGGTTTATTATCTATAATGTATTCTAATCATTATGAAACCTGCCCAGTTATTTCCTGAAAGACGAGACGTCCTGATGTCCAGACGAGCAGACAGGGTGGGGGGGACCAGGGTTGGTAGTCTGTATGTTTTTTTTTTTTGACGAGGCTCAGGCAGAGATGCTTGCTATTCCCTCAAGTGTCTGGAAAGTGTGCCGTTTCCATTACAGTCTGTCTCGTTTCGCTGCAGCAGTGGCGATGTTTTTGCATGGAGGCCCAAGACTAAGATGCAAGCTCTGTGGCCTTGTGAGTTCAGGCTTCAGCAGTGCGAGGTAAGCGAGGGAGTGGCTGTGGCCCTCCTAGACACACACATGGGTTACATGTGCAGCTTCAAAGACATAGCTGGACGGGCCTGACTGCTGGCAGCCTGTTATCATTGACAGGAAAGCAGAAAAGAGGCTGCCAGGGACTGGTTTCAGACTAGTTAGCTAGATGATTGGGATGGCCAATTTGAGGAATGATAGGCTTACTGTTTTGCTAGTTGGCAGACTGACTAATGCTAACAGGCAAGCATGCTACAAGGCATGCCGGACAACTAAACAATAAGCTGAAACCTGCTATACTGTAAAGCCGAGGGGAGTTGCAGATTCAGGTGATAATTCTCTGTAGGTTTATCAGTACGAGCGACCCCTTTCACAACGCCACGTTGGTTTCACTTTGTCTTCAGATACATTACTATAAAAATCAAAAAACAATCGGCAATCAAGTTACAGTGTAGTGTTCCTTGAATGGATCTGCATGTCTTAGGGTTAGGGTTATGCTGCTGCAAAAGAGGTCCTTGGCTTTCTAAAAATGTGTACCTTTTTGTTCTTTTTGAAAGTATACAAAGGCCTTTAAACACAACCAGCATAATCTCTTCCATTTTCTTTCAGCATTGTATAATCTTAGACATCTTCACGCAGCTGTAGCCTACAATGAACAGTCTTACATGTTATTAGGCTGGCCCAATGGAGACTGACACACAGCCAACAGCCCATCTTGGTATAAAAGCATAATGATGCACTTAAGGCAACTTTTCAGTGGTTCAAAATCAATAAATAAGAGTATAGAATATCAACTGTTGTAAAACAGTTTGGACAGTAAATACGTACTGTACAGTTAACTAACTAATCCGCTAAAATGATCATCGTTAATCACCAACACAAGGGAATCAGCTGCTACTACTTTTGATGAAGAGTTGAACTGTCAAATAGATTTGTCCTAATGGTGTATCTGAAAGAATCATTAAAAGTGTAATGAATGCAGTTGTCTCTGCTGTTTTTCACTTTCAGGACACTTTGTTAGGAAATACATTCTACAGTTACATAACTGCCCATGTGATGTAACATGGGCAGTATGTAGCATTGCCCTGGTGATGCGTTAAGGTTAAGGTTAGGGTTAGGTGCCTTGAAGGCAGGGGTCGCAGCACTGCCTGGAAGGAGCAGTTGGGGGCAAAAAACACCATCAAGCATAACTATTAGGCTCACTTCGTGACGGTTTATTGTCTTTCCTGGCATTTCACAATTGTGAAGTAAAAATCTTGTGATTGTCACACTTTAAAAGAAATTCAAAAAGTGTGCACAATACCCCTAGTTAAGTGCTAATATACTGATCAAGAACAGTACGTCCTGTACTCAGCTGCAGTGCTCCTGATGCAGCTTTCAGCAGAGGTGACGTCACGCTGGCTAACAGTACCGGACTCCTTTTCATTTTTTGATTCCAGCTGATGTGTGAAGTGTTCTGCAACAAACCAGAGATTGGCAGAGAAGTGGTGCATTAGTTCCACGATGTTTCACTTTCAACATGAACCAAACACTTTTTATTGTTTGTCTTTTGGTGGTGGTGGCTTTGCTCTGTTTTCTACAGGTTTTCACCCTTCTCCTTATTTCCATTGCATTTACTTTACTACGTATGCAATGAACCCTTTTCAGTTTTAGGATGTAAAACTATCCAACAAAAAGGATTTTCAAATTCTCCAGTATTTTTTTTTCAATATCTCATTCATACCAAATCCCAATGCAGTTTCTGATGTGTTTCTTGTTCACTCCTTAGTAACATAGTTTTGTGTATCTTATCATAAAATGTTACAAAATGATATTGTAATCGGCACCCCTGCAAGACGAAACAGTAATATGTGGTGTCGTAGAACCATCCTCTCAACACCAGTTACAGCTAATGTTGTTTCCACAACCCTGGGCCTGCACTTCTAGGCAGTAAGTCAGACTTGTTTCAGGTGAAGCTTGGCCTCCGCCAAGGCTGCACTTTGTCACCAATCCTGTTTCTGATGTACATAGACAGGATATTGAGGCGTAGTTGGGGAGGGGTTGCAGTTCGGTGGGCTGGGGATCCTATCGCTGCTTTTTGCAGATGATGTGGTCCTGATGGCATCATCGGCCTGTGACCTTTAGCACTCACTGGATCGGTTCGCAGCCAAGTGTGAAGCGGCTGGGATGAGGATCAGCGCCTCTAAATCTGAGGCCATGGTTCTCAGCAGGAAACAGATGGAGTGCCTACTCTAGGTAGGGAATGAGTCTTACCCCAAGTGAAGGAGTTCAAGTACCTTGGGGTCTTGTTCGCAAGTGAGGGGACAATGGAGCGGGAGATTGGTCGGAGAATTACATTCACTTTATCGCACCGTTGTGACAAAAGAGAGCTGAGCCAGAAGACAAAGCTCTCGATCTACCGGTCAATTTTCGTTCCTACCCTCACCTGTGGTCATGAAGGCTGGGTCATGACCGAAATAACGAGATCCAACGAGATATGGTGAGAAGCTCAGTCATCCATGAGGAACTCGGAGTAGAGCCGCTACTCCTTTGCGTCAAAAGGAGCCAGTTGAGGTGGTTTGGGCATCTGATAAGGATGCCCTCTGGGCGCCTCCCTAGGGAGGTGTTCCAGGCACGTCCAGCTCGACCTTGGCCTGGGAACGCCTCTCGATCCAACAGTCGGAGCTGGTTAATGTGGCTCCAGAAAGGGAAGTTTAGGGTGGATGGATGGATGGGCCAGCACTTGTGTTGTGCTTAATTGCTCCCAAAGTAACTTCTAAAGGTATTGATTCTGACAAAATCGGACAAAGTGACTCAACAATTATTGACTACAAGTAAGGTTGATTTTGCTAGCTTTAGACAGGCTACTGTGAAGATCAGAAACACAATTGTATCAGAAAGCCAGCAAAGACCCTGAAGAATAAAGATACCAGCAGTCCTGAGTGACCATGCAGAGCAGAATATGTCAGCCAGTGTGCAACAAACAACTATAAGCCAGCATATTAACCTTCTAAATATTCACAGTAACAGCTACAGTGCAGCCACAGTTTAGCAGTCTGGAGACATTACATATGTTTACCAGTGTGCAGATAATGCTATTTCTAAAAGTAAAAAATGTTTCTGTCATCTTGGCTTTTTCTCACATTTGTGTGCTTCTCTGTGCATGAGGCCTGTTCTGTTCTTCTAACACATCATTATGTCAAACTCTCTCACTGCTAAATCCCTGAAGTATGGTTAGTTCCACATGGTTTTTCCTCTATTATTCTTTAAAGGCAGATCCCTGGATCCAGCCCTGCTGGTTAACATTAGCACCTGACCTCTTGTTTAATGCCGAAAAGAGGAAAAAAAATCTTTCTGGGAAAGCCCTTCATTAACATTTATGGGAAACCTTTTGGCCCATCTTGTTCTTTTTCCCTTTCAAGATTAAAACACATAGTCTTTTTCCTCATTTTTTCATACCAGCCCCTCCCATACATCAAACTTCACATGGCTGTTTTGGGAAATCCCTCAAAATGGGCAGTTAGTCTGTACTTTGCCTGGCAAATTCCGCTTTTTTCCCCTTTGGGCACACGTCCATTGCATTCTTTGGAAATCGTGGGTGTAACCGTGTGGTATGGTGGTGTTTTCTTTCTGCAGAACGTATTTCCATGCTGTTTTTAGTATTCTGGACAGGGCGAAGAGAAACAACCGCTGGAACACCTCAACAATGAAAAGAATGCAGATGTGAAATGATATAAATATTGTTCAATCTAGACCGTATGTGTGGCTTCAAAAGGTGGTATACTTTGATTGTATAAGCTCCCAGCCAAATTCATATGTTTTTTTTTTTTTTTATGTAGCAGATACGTATTTATCATGTCAACAGCTTGAACAAAAACAGTCACTGCACATAGTGGGACGAATCTTTGAGGGAAGAGCCCTTGTCAGTCACGCTCCTCATTTCCAGTGAGGTCAAAATTCTCTGACTCTGACTCCCCTTATCCTCCCACCTTATTTCTGTGGCTTTCCTGACCTTTTAACCGGGGGTTCCTCCTTCTCTGAGCAACCCGGCACTATACACTAAGAGGACTCCCTGCGTGGGATGGAAGAGAGTGGGGGAAGCCTTCAACAAGAACTTCATTTTAACGTGACTCAAATTCCCCGCATCTTTTCTCGACCCTTTTTGTAGCTCTATACTCCCTGCTTTGCACTGCACTCAAAGCACCAAACGTATCTTTTCTCCTCCCTTGGAAAAAGCCATGGTAGGTCAGGCTCCGGGCCACGTAGGTCCACAAATCCTTTGCAGAGTGTGTTTGGTTGGACATTCCGTTCTGTGGCACACCTTGGGCCTCACAAATGTTGAAACAGCTTAAATATGTGGGAGCTCTGGGTATTTTTACTTTGGCTTTCCAGAGGCCTCAACCCGTGAAACAAAAACAAACACAATGGGGATTCCTACTGGAATCGTCTCAATTGAATCATCTATGGTACACGTGACACGCGTGCCAAGTTTTGATTCTGTAAGGGTAAAAAGAGTTGGTTAACCACAGCGCTCGGAAAGCCTGACAGGTTATGGGAAACGACTTCTGGTGACAGTTGTCAGGCATTCCACTTTCCATTTAACTTTTTGTTCCTTTTGTCGATCCTAAACCATATGTACTTCCACAAAACCTCCCTGGCAGATGTCTGCTTCAAGCATATTACCATCCTACATCAGTTCATCCTGTTTCCGAATGTCATTCAGTACAGTCTGATTGAATTGTTCAACAACAGCTTTTGGAAATTTCAGGCAGCCCACAATTTGTTCCCGTCTCCTTAAAGGGCCATGCCACTGTGTTTGAAAGTCTTAGATGCAATAAAGGAGAAAAGGCCGAAATTGATTATTTGAACGAACACAAAGGCAGACTTGTGTTTAGTATGATGGATTACACTGCGCAAGCAAGTTTCTGATATTAGATTTTCAAATTATTCAGTAATGAATAGAAACCAATAGATGGCTTGAATGATTGGCAAATACATTCCGAATTTCAACACACGTCATTAGTCGCAAAGGGCTTAGTTTTGATGTAAAGTGTACGGATTTGTAGCAAATGGACTAAAACATATGAAATCGCCGGTATTGTTCTTTAAAATACTTTGAACACTACAGTGCTATATGGCCTTATGCTCACACAGAGACTTTATACTTAACACATGGAGTGATTGACATACACAATGTGCTCACCTTGAACTCCCAGCCTCGCCACCCTTTACTAGAGATGTGGGTGGTCCTGTGTCTGTCAGCCCAGGTAGGGCAAAGGTGGTGGCGAGTAGGGTTTCCCACTCAGGTTTCCCTCGAGGAACAAAAAAGAGGAAGAAGAAAGGCCATACAGTTTTTTTTTTTCTCTCTCTCCGTATGTTGTTGTCAACATGGCTTGCTATAATGTTGTAATATGACTTTTTACGGATTTGGCCATTAGTGATTATTGACTTGGATAATATCATTAGATATATGACCATAGTAAAGTGTAAACCTCGGTTTATCAGAGGAACTTTATAGCCCTTCTTAAAATGGAGGAGAGTGGAACGACCTTTAACCATCAAGCATTCACATTGCGCACGTTAGGCCTCCAATCTTTGGAATATTTCCCTTTTATTCCAATTGATGTCCTACAGCACAGGAAATCTTGGTCGTAAAAGCATTTTATTAGCGTTGCTTTTCGGTGGTATAGAGCAGAGTGACCTGGAGGGCGATGCAAGCTGTTCGTCTCGAGTACAAACAACCATTGCTGACGTCCAACCAGCCTGCATTGCAGCAATGTTTGAGGAGTTTGCCAAAAATTCTTTCCTAAAAAAACAGCAATTCAGCATGAATTCTTGGTTGAGAATCTAATGTGGAGTAAATCTTCCCTTTTGTGGTAGCTACATTTTAACATTGTGTTGTACGATATTTTTTTTTATCAGACCAATGCAGCCAGGGAAGGGTGAACTGTAATTCTCCATGAGGTAGGTGAGTTTATTGGCTTTTCCCTCTTGTTTGGGTATAGAGGTCCAGTCTATGGGGGTCAAACCCAATAAACATGGAGGAGTCTGTGCCAAGTGGAGATGTATTAACTGAAGCCCCCTCTGTTTTTCCCCATGTTGGAGGCTCACGTTCATTCCTAACCAACAGCCCCCATCCTTTTGCTTTCCAACTGTTCCTAGCCTGCAGCTCTCCTGTATTTGTGGAGCCGTCACAGTGAGAGGTAGGCAGCAGACACATTCTTTACAGCCCTGCTGATTGGAGGGAGCACTTTATTTGCTCTGGGACAGACTCGTATTTCTGTTTATTTTTGCAGTACTCTGCTCTGCTTGTGTGTCTCTATGTGAGCGTGCACTGTGACCAGCAAGGTGTTAGAGTACACAATGTTACTGAAGTCACTCCTCCTTTATTGGTGAAATTTCTCAATATTTCCTTTTTGTATTCTCCTCCTCTTTAAATACATATTACTGCATATTTGACATTACTTCTAAGTCCCGATGTATTTGCTGTCCTGCTTAGAAATGTGCAGGGTTCCTTTTTCCTGATAACAGATGAGCTCAGAGGTTAAGAGTGTTATCTAAGAGTGATTCTACAAGCCTCATTCAAGTCAGTCATTATTTCTAAGAACCTCTGTAGTTACACGGCTTATCAGTAACACACATCAAATCTGCAAGGATTTATAAACGGTTTTATGATCATCTCAGCTTTGAAATTCATTTAGATCCTTTTCTTTTATATAACAAATCTTAAATCTTCCCACAAAAATGAGGAAATACTACTTGTGTTTCTTGGTAGAGAGCATTTTGTATCATCGCCCCGGGACCCTAAATTGAGACGATGATGAGATGTAAGTGTGGTATTCTCTTTCAATTTTGGTTTTCCATCAAAAAATAATAAAAGTAGCCAATAAACCTCTCTAGTGGCTTACGGAGAAGTCTTTATTTCTGTTACATGACTACACAGCCAGTCATCCACGCTTCTATGTGTGATTACACGAAGGGTACAGCAGCCTTTCTCAGCTCTCTGAAGTGCAATTACCACACACACACACACACACACACACACACACACACACACACACACACACACACACTCTTACAAAGCTGAAGATACCCCATTTAACAATCAGAGGCATAATACCCTGCACTTTGTTCCTCAGGCTTTGTGTAGTCCAGGCCTCGCTGCTATCTCTTACCATTCAGATGCCTTAAATGTGTCCAACTAGGACTATAGTGTGGCATTTTCCTCCTCGTTCCCTGATATCCTGGGAGCCCCAAGTAAAAGCAGTCTGACACTGCAGCCAGTTTGGCTGAAACTGCCCTTTTTATCGAGGCAGCCTGCCATATCGTTGTGGTCCATGTGTTGCAAGGGTCTTCAGATCTGCTACTGTTAACTGCACGCCTTCACATTGACCTACTTCTCAACATTTATGTAATCCTACAGCTGATGGGGGGGGGGTGTCATGGCTTGGTTAACCACAGGTATGTTCCAACGTACACCAAGGATTTGTTTGGATAACACAAGGACAGGCCATGGAGGGTTTGTTTTCTCTTGGCTGCCACTAAATGACTTGTTGTCATTTCATACTTTCGTTACAGGCTGTGACAGTGCAAACCCTCGCAGTTAGTTTCCTTAGGAATTTAACATTTGACAACCATGACTGCATCAGACTGGGCCCTTTTTTTCCATTTATGCGCCCACCTGTGTGACTCATGTATGAGTGCCCTGTGTACCTTGTGATTACTGTTCTTACTGGTTTCTTCCTTCCTGACGGGAAAGAAATCATTAAATACTGATTTCCGATAAGAGGACTTCACATTTTCAGATTTGTTCTGTGTGCATCCTCTATGTGTTTAGTGTGTGCACGTAGGGCTATGCAATGGAGTGTAAGAGGTGTATGGATGTAACAATAGCCCTGTAAGAACCCAATTACATTCTGTAGATTTTCTCCCTCATGGCTGCCATTTATTCAAGCCTTCAGGTGCTCTTTTCTAAAGAAGCACTGAGTGAAACAGCTGCCCCTGGCAAACTTTTGACAAATCTATAATTGAGCCATTTAATCGTACTTACTTCTCTCAGCAAACAAAGGAAACAATTTCTCTGATTCCTCCATGACGTCAGAGACTTGATACCTGAAAGGCTAAGATAGCCTTATCGACCTTGTTGCTGCATAGCTAATGAAGTGTGTGCATTTATTTAAAAATCCACTTGGTCGATTGGCCTGAAATGCAGCCATCATTCCCGTTCTGTGTTCCACTGGTCTTTGAACTTTCCTCTGCATTAGGCCTCGAACTGTTCCGATCATCATCTGTGTCCTGGGTGTCCAGCCAAACCCTCAGCTATGACGCACAGGACTCACCGTTCAAACTTGTGCCCATACTGTATGTCAATACAAGCAAGTCACTGTTTGTCTTTGTTTTTACACACAGCTATTTGAATCAATAGACTGCAGCTTTGGACTGATTTTTTTTTTTTAAATGTTTTTAAGTCCTTTCAGATTCTTAAAGAAGCCTCAAAGCTCCAGTAATTTTTTTAAAGATTATTTTTTGGGCCTTTTTAGGCCTTTATTGACAGGAGAGCTGAAGAGATGAAAATGGAGAGAGACAGGGAATGACATGCAGCAAAAGGCCGCAGGTCAGAGTCAAACCCGGGCCCGCTGCGTTGAGGAGTAAACCTCTATATATGCTCTACCACCTGAGGTATCTGGGCGCACTGCTCCAGTAATTTTTATTACAACAATGGATCAAATTACTTACTGTAGTCATGACGTGAATTATCGCTGAGCTCTGCAGTTCATCACAGCTCTATGGATATTTGTATTGTCTTTCAGCTCATTGTTTTGGTTTTTATGGCCTGCAACTTTACTGTTTTGGTTTACTCTCATCAACCCAGTTTCCAGCCGCAGCAGGCAGCTATTTTCAACAACAAAATAAACGCTCTCATAAACCCACTGTACACTGCTCAATACCAAACAGCAGTCACAGTTTGCAACTAGATGGTTAACATAGGATCTCTCAAGAGTTGGTAGAGACCAAAACAGAGCTAAAAGGAGAGTAAATTGTTGAACTTGTAAATGCCAGGTGGCCAGAAACACAACTTCTGACGAATGCTAATGTTATTCCATGTCTGCTGGTTGTGAAATTAGGCCAGTGGTTCCCAAACCTTTTTAGGCCATGGCACCCCTTCAGAGGAATTCTTTTCTTGTGCCACCCAGTCCCCAATAAAACATGCATATATGTATACAGATGCTTATTAGTTTTAGCAATTGTGTTCAAATCGCTGCTTAACGTCCTCTTTGTTGTCTTTACCAACCAAACGGTCTGGCATTATATGTCATTGATTTCATGCACTTTATACATTCACAAACTGCAGCTGATAAGTGTCATTTAAAGAGGTTGACCTCTTTGCGTGTGAGACTCAGAGGAATGCTGTGTCCCCATTATGTTGGAGCGTGGGACTCGGTTGCTTGGTGTAGGGAGGCTAGGATGACCTTCAGGAATGCTATTGTTGTGTACTCTATTCCCTTTCCAAATGCACCCTGCTCTATCAGACTGATAGTCCTTTTTAGCAGAATGCGATATCAACGGGTGACAGGGGCGAGAGAATGGAGAAGGGGGTCCATAAAAAGCCCCAAATAAAAGGTTGTTCTCTCTGCTCCGTCTCCCCTGTCCTGTGCTGGAACGGCAGGAATGTGGCAGGCAGACCGACTGAATCTCAGAGCCTTCAGCCCCTAATGAATTTTTCAAAGGCCTTTTTCATTCAAAGCAGGGTGCTGGCTAACAGCATGTCGCCTGGCCAAGCTCCTCGGGGGGACGAGGGAGGAGAGAGGAGAATAGAGGGTTGGAGGGAGAGGAGAAGGAGGTGCTGGCAAAGCAAGTTGGCACCTAGGCCGGGTGGGGTATTGGATGTCCCTCACAGTGAGAGATAATAGGCCACTCAGCATGAAAAGCCACTGGAGGAGCATTCTTGACCCTGCCACGAGGGTCTAAAAGAGAATAGAGGGAATGTGAGAAACAAAAAAAGTAAGAAATACATTGAGGGAGGAGAAGAAGAGAAAAAGGACCAGCGAGGAAAGACAGAGCTACTAAAGATGGTGTATTCTGACAAAAAAGAAACTTGAAATGTCTGCACCTGTTGAAGGTATTGTTTGTCACTTTGGGAAGTATTCTTATTCACTTTCTCGCCTGGAGTGGGTGAGAATATCGATGCCACTCTCATGTCTGAAACTGGTATCAATCATCTCCTGTAATTCTCGACAAGAAAGCATATTTTACCAAAATGTTGAACTATTCCTTTAAATGCTTCCACTTTACTGTTTATTGTAACTGACTTTCCCCCACAACTTCAAAAACAACAGCTTGAGATATCAATGATTGTAGGGGGTCATGTCAAAAATAAAACTCATTGAACCCTACTACCCAACTATGCAAAAGTATATAGGTTATCTGCTTCAATGAATCTGCGTTTCTGCTACAACATGCTGCTGGCAGCGTCAAAATGTGCCTTAAACTACATGAAGAATGCAGGTCAGGAGTGTGGATGGTGTCAGGAGTGTTTTCTTGGCTTACGTCAGGCCTGTTGGTGCCAGCTGAGAATTGCTTAAACACCACAGGCAATGGGAACCTTGTAGCTGAGCAGGTGCATCCCTTTATGGCCATTGTAGTCTTTGAATACTTTCAGCACCAACCAGATTAGCTCCAATAAGTCCTGCACAGGATCTCAAGCCAACAGGTCACAATGTGGCATGCATGCTTTGGAATTTAGGATGTTTTAAAGGCAAAATGGACACATTCGCTCTATTTTTGCTGATTTCTCTTGATGCTACCACCAAGGAATTGACCCAATTTGACCCAAATGTGCCTTAAATCGCAACATCCCATGCTTACCTGTTCAATTTTTGACTTTGCAAAGCTGGCCTGGAGTGCACACACAAAACTAGAACCAAAACTAGAAGCAATATATGGGTCAGATCCAGCTCACACTTGGTCGTATAGCGCAAGACACTCTCAGCCGCAGGTGGCCTTAATTAAATGATAATCAAGCCAAACCCATATATGATTCTGATGTAAAATGCGAGTTTAAGTCATTGGAAACGGATGTTGGAATATACATTGATATTACACAAGGTCTGCTTTGTGAGCATGTTAGTGTTTCTAGTTTATCTTGCAGGATTTGGGCAACAACCTTTGTTTAATTATAGTAAGTGAGTCTGTAATTTATGTTTGTGTAGTTAGTGTATGCCTGACCATTCACAAACTGTATACACAAGCCCATTACATCACTACACTCAATCTTCTCCTCAGTGTGCACTAACCTTTTTAGTGGGGAGGAACCTCCCTAAAATGTTGTGGCTGTGAATGGTTCTAATGCATGCTATTTTTATTTATTGTTCTTTTTCAACCAAAGTATTTGTGCTTTGTCCACATCTTTTTTTCTTTGTATACAAAATCTCTCATCCAAACTCAAAAGCTATCATTTTACTTGGGTCAGTGTGGAAAGACATCCTAATTGATGTTCTCTACCACACACGCAGACAGAGCAGATATCACACTGTTGTCTGTGTATAGTGGCCATTAGATTTCACATTGGGAGGAGGGGCCCTAAACACCCTTTGGGTCACATCACCTCCAGTGATGTCAGAGGAAATGCCAGAGAGCTGAGGTAAAGAGCTGCTTCTTACAGTCCTGAAGATTCCTGGGCAGACGACCACTGTGATAGTGGAGGCTCCAGTGTGCTACAGGCAGAAGAAGAAAGGAAAAAAACAGTCGCTGATAATGATGGCGAAGACACGGAACAGTGTGTATATTGTGTGTGGCCTTGTCGGTAAAGGTGTTTTGATTATACTCAATATGATCTGGACAGGATATCAAATGGTAGGTCCCTACTCTCCAGCTTAATTGTGCAAATCTGGCCTCTGATTGGCACAAACATACAGACAAGGTTGTTGTTAATACTGTACATTAAAAGTTTGAACTGACTGAGGTTTCCTCAGAATAAATCAGTGAATCAGATGAATCAGTGATTGAGCAACATGACTGGGGACAGCTAAGATCCATTAAAAATACGACATAGTGCAAGTTCTCAGTAAGTCATCTGGATTTTGTAGTTCCTCGGAATCTGACTCAACCTTTTTTATTTGGCACCCAACATACCTACCTTTAGCTGTGCCTTGGTTTGTCAATGATTTGTATGAATGATTCATACTTATCCATAAGCTGCACACTGTTGATGTCAAAGCTTTTAAGAGAGCACTTATGAATTTGTGTACCCAGTTACTTGGGAGGACGATGTTTTCTTCCTGGTTAACTGAAGTAGAAAGATGAGCAGAATTCCTGCAGTGAAGATGAAACATGGAGGGGAAAAGTTTGATGAGTCTGTGGATTCCATGGTCTGTTTTCTGAAAAGTGAATAGATTAGAAGTGCCATTGTGGTTGTGAGCCATGAGTCATAAGATAATTTAAAGAAGTAGTCATGCAAACAAACCGTTGTAAAAACTAATACATGTCATTATTGAATAAACACTCAGTTGCTAGTTTATTAGGTACACTAAGCTAAAACTAATGCAGTCTAATACAACAGACCTGCATTGAAATCCTTAATGAAGGTTATAATGTTTTTTTAAAAGGTGTAGAGGTGTTGAATCAACTGAATGTTTTTTTTTTTGTAGGATGTAGTTTGCGGTACTGTTGAACTGTATTACATTATGCAGATAGGTGTTATTTAGCCGACCCTAATTGATATACACTCACCTAAAGGATTATTAGGAACACCCTACTAATACCGTGTTTGACCCCCTTTTGCCTTCAGAACTGCCTTAATTCTTTGTGGCATTGATTCAACAAGGTGCTGGAAGCATTCTTTAGAAATGTTGGCCCATATTGAGAGGATAGCATCTTACAGTTGATGGAGATTTGTGGGATGCACATCCAGGGTACGAAGCAACCATTCCACCACATCCCAAAGATGTTCTATTGGCTTGAGATCTGGTGACTGTGGGGGCCATTTTAGTACAGTGAACTCATTGTCCTGTTCAAGAAACCAATTTCAAATGATTCAAGCTTTGTGACATGGTGCATTATCCTGCTGGAAGTAGCCATCAGAGGATGGGTACATGGTGGTCATAAAGGGATGGACATGGTCAGAAACAATGCTCAAGTAGGCTGTGGCATTTAAACAATGCCCAATTGGTACTAAGGGGCCTAAAGTGTGCCAAGAAAAAATTCCACCACCACCACCACCAGCCTGCACACTGGTAACAAGGCATGACGGATCCATGTTCTCATTCTGTTTACGCCAAATTCTGACTCTACCATCTGAATGTCTCAACAGAAATCGAGACTCATCAGACCAGGCAACATTTTTCCAGTCTTCAACTGTCCAATTTTCGGTAGCTCGTGCAAATTGTAGCCTCATTTTCCTATTTTTAGTGGAGATGAGTGGTACCCGGTGGGGTCTTCTGCTGGTGTAGCCCATCCGCCTCAAGGCTGTGCGTGTTGTGGCTTCACAAATGCTTTGCTGCATACCTCGGTTTAACAAGTGGTTATTTGAGTCAAAGTTGATCTTCTATCAGCTGGAATCAGTCGGCCCATTCTCCTCTGACCTCTAGCATCAACAAGGCATTTTCGCCCCCCCAGGACTGCCGCATACTGGATGTTTTTCCTTTTTCAGACCATTCTTTGTAAACCCTAGAAATGGTTGTGCGTTACTCCTAGTAATTTAGCAGAATGTGAAATACTCAGACCAGCCCATCTGGCACCAACAACCATGCCACGCTCAAAGTTGCTTAGATCACCTTTCTTTCCCATTCTGACATTCAGTTTGGAGTTCAGGAGATTGTCTAGACCTGGACCACACCCCTAAATGCATTGACGCAGCTGCCGTGTGATTGGTTGATTAGATAATTGCATTAACGAGAAATCTTACAGGTGTTCCTAATAATCCTTTAGGTGAGTGTATATGGGGTGGGAAAAAATGGTAGAAACACCTATTAGTATAACAATACAATTCAACAGCTCCACAAACCCCAAAATGACCACACAGTCGAAGTTAGGATTTGTATTAGACTGCAGCTAGGTGTGCCTATTGAACTGGCAACCGAGCGTATAATGCCATTATGTATGTATTTTTTACATAAGGAAATGACAGTTGTGTATTCATGTGTGTGCATGCAGGCCTTAATTGTCTTATCTGGGAAGTGCATGGCAGTCTACCTGGATGACCTCATGGTTCGGCCTTCCACAAAATGAGGAGAAGCAGAAGCATTGTGTTCGCCAAAAAGCACAGTGAGCAGGCTGAGGTCATAGTGAGATAGGGCTTGTGGAAACACTGATGCTCTAACATGACTGGCCTTGGAAACTTCTCCCGCAGGAGCCCCAAAACAGGACAGTAAAAGCACACTGGGCGGTCAGACAGGAGAGCAGACCAGCCGAAGTTCAGCCAAAAAAAGTCCTGCTCTTTCCTTAGGTTTTGAGTTCAGCAGAGAGGACATGCAGGTGAAATGTGGTTTGCCCCCTCACTTTCCATTCAGGGAATGCATTTCATAATATATGTTAATGCTGTCCGGGTGGCAGCCATCCTTTTACTTCCTTCCTATAAATATATGAAAGACAAATGACCCAGAACATGAGGACAGGAAGAGGCTTTTTTAGAGTTTGTGTTGGTCCTTCATCGTACCTATTTTCCGCAGCCACTGCCTTGTAAAAGTTTGAACGTACGTCCTCCAAAATGACATCATTTCATGGCTCATTAAAATGATGTCATCGCAATCTGTTGGAGGGAAAAAGGTTTGGTTTCATTGCGCTCAATCTCAGGAATTTGGGTACTGCTAAACACTGTGCCTTCCAGATAGCCAGTGACAATCCTCAAACTGATTTTCATCCTCTTGTTTACAGATGTCTGATTAGAACTGGACCATATCATAATATTCTTGAAGACAGGAAATGCTGATGGTTTGGGCCATTTGGTGGTGTAGCTTACTGTACGTCATCAGAGTTCAGTCTTGTGTTTAATATCAGCAGATGTTTTACGTGTATTTCTTGTTTGTGTCCTTGTGGTTGTTCCAGACGGAGGCAATGAAAGGAGCTCTGAAGGACTTGAATCTGAACATTGTGGAAATGACTGACGAGAACGCCACACTGGATGGAGGAGATGTGCTGTTTACAGGTAAACTATGTCTAATCCAATCACTGAATTTTGATGAACACTTTAAACTTCTGAATCATCAAACAGCAGCCTGAAGCCATCCACATTAGAAGATTTTAGAAAAGTAGCTGTCACTCTCCCTAAAGAGTGGTGGAGGTGATGAATATAATCTATAAATGAAACTGTGAAGGTGAGACAGGGTACTGTTGGCTTTTATATATGGCTTGAGAGGTGGCACTATGTTGTCTGTGTCGGTTTGTACTGGGTGCAAAAGTGGATACATGCACACCTAACATTTTGTAAAATCAGTAAAAAATTGGTCAACATGATTTAACATAGACCAAAGTGTTGTACAACTTCTTTTTGACAGTAAAAGCTACCATGAGTATACTTACACAACCAAAAACACACAAAATCAAAGCTTTATAGCTCACTTAACGTATAAAAATCAGGATCTACAGCAAAAGAAAAACAAAAATCTTCATTGAGTATTTAAAACGTGGATGGATTAAACAACATACTTGTGACGTTGCCTGGTTTTCTTAGTTTGTAAACTTGTAAACTGTAAAGTGTGTCATGTACGTGGAACTAGTGAAAGGCCATGGGGCTAGGGCTTTTCTCCATGTTTTCTCAAATGTCAGTTTACATTATCATGGCAAATGCACATTGCTTCCCACACTGTCAACAGAAATGAAATATTTCCATTATAAGCTTGGATGCTTTTAGTTTGATTTCCTGCATGACATGCATTTAAATCAATCAGCTCACAGATTAGTAAAAGTTTTGTTCTCATGAACATCTTAAATTTTCTTTCCATTTGCTTCAATGATTGAGGTCAGTAATGACGTACGTTCTACTTAATATGTTTCCACGAAAGGCCATAAACAAACACAGAAATTCTAAGACCATTGCAGAAATCATTGTAAAGCAGCAACATAATGTACCATTCTGATTGGCTTGCAGGAGTCTAATGAAATCGACCAACAGGATGATTTGTTTTGTGTTTGCCTCTGTCTCATCCATTACTTTTGAATCTCATTACAATACAAAAGTGTTATTTCTAACGTGATACATTTTAAAAATGTCATTCATGATTCAAAACATGACAACGGGTCAGGGAGACGTCTGCCAACTGACTAACCACAGGTGAACTTGGGTTTTACTGTAATCCATTACCTCCAAGAACTATGCATGTGCTTGTTGATTTTAAGTACAAATAAGAGGATGTAATTGTAAACAGAAAACATTAGAGAGCAGTGAGATAGCAGAGTGTGAGTAGTCTCAGCTCACACTCATACAGGGTTTTGTGTCTGTAAGCTTGTGTCTGTGTTTCGGGATCCTCCACACAAACATTCCTCTGTACAACCTCCATGACCTGGTGCCTCAGCACACTGAGCAGAACTTCCCTCAAAAAATGTTCTCTAGCAAAAACACTGTGTACCATACTGTATGGTCAAATCGAAGCAGCAGGACTCCACGCTCTCACCATGGAACTTTTATTCCTCTGGCATCAGTTAATAAAATTTGGTGAGGGGAGAGAATTGTGGACACAGTTGTGTTGTGAGTTAAAATGTGTCATCTACACTGCGCAGGCCACAGGGAAAAAAGCATAGTACACTTAATTGGGTTTCTAGACACTGGCTCTATGCGTTTGTTCCTTCCAGCTGAAATCGGTTTCACATGGCAGAGCTAGAAACATTTCCTGTTGGCAAGACCCCGGCTAACGGCTCATTTTGGAAAGCCTTAGCAGCTAGGTTAGGAGCCCATCCCGGCGCTCAGTGTGCTGCTGCAGCTTCGCCAGGCATTCAGGGCTCTGTCTGCTTGTGCCCACCATTCTGACCACAGTTGGCCTTTCTCACAGGCATGCATAAACTGTGCACTGTGGTGACTGCAGTGTTTACCTACAGTAGATCCACAGACTCGCTGTATTGCTGGTGTTCAACATTTTTAGACTTTATGACTGTAGATTTAACAGATTTTAGAACTGTTTAGATGTTGTATGTCTGTTCATACTGCAGATACAGTATTATGCTAATTGAATTGAGTTTAATTGAATTGATATTCACTTACACAACTTCAGTGGCGTCTCGTTTTTTCTTCAGGTCGAGAGTTCTTTGTGGGCCTTTCCAAACGGACCAATCAGAGAGGAGCAGAGATCCTAGCAGATGCTTTTAAGGTGAGTTTAAATGGTGCACATAAACGTAAAGTTACCTTGCTCAAAACTGACTAAAGTTAGTGTTTAAGCGACCCGTTACATAATATACATGCAAAAATATGTACATACAATACAATAAAATACATCTGCTTGCTGCAGCTCGAAACAACATTGTTAAGAATTGAATCTGTTGTTATTGGCACTTTATGAGTGAGTGAATATCTTAACAGCAATATCTTTTTTTTTATTATATATATATATATATATATATATATATACAACCACCACCCTGCCTTCTGAAGTCTCTTAAATGCACAAGCCTGCTGTGAGCAATCAGACATCGCAAACAAGAAACAAACATGTTATCAATTATAAAGGCTTCAGGGCAGGAAGATAACAGCATCATCACTACATCTTTTTTTTTTTTTAATCCTGTTCTCTCTAATTCCATGTCTCCCTCCATCCATCTCTGCCTTGCTCCACCCCATGCTTTCTGTCCATTATATAGACGGAAAGCATAAATAAACGTAGAGTTACCTTGCTTGAAACTGACTGAAGTGAGTGTCTAAGCGACCCATTACATAATATACGTGCACAGTACATACAATGTACTTTAACCTAAATTAATTGATGGGTATAGCCACTTTGGGGCTGCGCAACAAACTTTAAACATATATTATAATATTGACATATACCTTATAAAGTTGACATGGCAAACATGCTAGCCGACAGTTGCATATTTGCACATCCAGCAGAAACATAATATCATCCTTTATTTTCTATTTTGGTTTCCACCCAATCCTGAGGGAAATATCTGACTCTCGGTCTGCCGTTTGTCTGTTGTCTGTCTGCCGTTTGTTGCTAGACAGGCAGCGTACAGTGGTTTTTTAGAGCTTTTTTGCACAAAACATCTGCTTGCTGCAGCTGGAAACAACACTTTTAAGACCGATGTTAGTTGTAGGCCGTAAAACCAAAAACAATGAGCTGAAAAACTGTTAATCATTATGAAAATATGTATTGAATCCATTGTCTTTGGCACTTTACGAGTGAGTGAATATCTTAACAGATCTATCTTTTTGTTAACATACAACCACCACCCTGCCTTCTGAAGTCTCCGCAATCAGACATCGCAAACAAGAAAGATATAAACATGTTATCAGTCATAAAGGCTTCAGGCCAGGAAGATAATAGCATCATCACTCCATTCATCTTGCTTTTTTCATCCTGTTCTACCTCCTCTTCTCTCTAATTCCATTTCTCCCTCCATCAGTCTCTTCCTTCCGCCACCCAATGCACACATTCAAAACAATCTGTTTGTATACAGTAACTCTGTACATTTAGCGAGAAACAACAATCTTGGGAGTTAAAGTATCAATGGTGGATCTATTGGCATAAAAGTAACAGTAACCAAAAGGATAAATACTTGTGCAGAGTACAATTTTAAAAAGTATTTCTACTTTGTTATGTATCACCACTGAAGGGGAGATTATTGATGGATGCAGCTGTTAAGAGTCTCAATTAGTCATTAAGGCCCGCCCAGATCCAGGCCACAGCTGGCTTTGAGGCATTTTTAATCAGCTATTAATGCAAGCCTCTTCCACCCCTCTTTACAGTGATGAAGCAAGCAGTTGTTGACCCTGATCTAAAAGGTGATTTGGGAGGGCAAACACATTTGCCTCATTAACTATTGTAGACTTTATCATCATCAATCAACGCCTGCCACATCCACTGCGTCCACCCATGCTCTGCTGTGCCACGCTACATCCTGTAATGCCCTGCTGTGCCCGGCTATGACATGAACTACTACAACTACCATTGTAGTCACTGTTCCATTATCTTTATTATGACTATTATTGCCACTGTTCATCACACCCCCAACCAGCACCGACAGACACTGCCTACCAAGAGTCTGGGGGCGTTTCTCAATACCAAGAATACAAAGTACGGACTTGTGTTCTTGGGGAGAACGTTCTTGCTGGTTGTTCTTGGAAGAATTAACTCGCAAGTTCACAAGCACAGAAAACGCTGTTAACAGTTTGAGACGATGCGTTCTTCCTGTTATTGCTCAACACTCCCAGCACAGAGGCTACCTGCAAGGCTCCAAAATACCAGCTAGAAATAAAAACCACAACAATATAACCACTTTGTATTAAAACAGTCTCCGGACAAGAAAACCTCATAATGCTACAACTATTGCAATAATAAACTAATTTAGCTTTAATTTTATTGTTTATGGTTTAGCTCAAACACCCATTACTTATTCAAAAGAGTGGAACGTGATCCCTACTATTATTAGCATATAAGTTTAAGTCAGTTTAAATTAAACAAATAAATAGGCATATGTACTGGTGTGTCCTATGTGTTCCTATTAGTGTTATGTGGAATTATCATTTCTATATTATTCTAGTGCACTGTATATGCCCAGGGAGATGGAAATTAGAAATTCAAATTATAAAGGTTGGTGTCTCCCCTTTAGTCTACATAACATGTCATAGCATGTTACCACTTTATGTACAACTGTTCATTTATCATAAAGACTGAAACTCAACTTCTAATAAATCAGAAAACAAATACACCAAAAATATGAACTAAATACAAAATATAATGTAGGCTATAGCCTATGGCATAATTTAAACAAGTCTCCCGAAAAGAAACGGGTATATCTCATAGACTAATAATATACAGTCTATCTATGGTAGGCTATATCTCTCCTCTACCTGCTGCACTGTGTGTGTGTGTGTGTGTGTGTGTGTGTGTGTGTGTGTGTGTGTGTGTGTGTGTGTGTGTGTGTGTGTGTGTGTGTGCGCTTGTTGAGTTTAACTCCGAAAAGACAGTTAACCACATGTGTTGGGATATTTAAACAAACGATCTGAAACGGCGAAATAAAAGCCTCTTATTTACGGGACCGGTCTAAAAGACCTCCGTCTTACAGCGGGATCTCCGAGTGTGACTGTCCGAGCGCCGAGCAAGCGGCCCTGGCAGGCGCAAGCTGGCGGCCGCGTCATTTTATGGAGCTCCGAAAACTCTGAAAACTTTCGAGCAAATTGTCAATTCGGCAAAAGACTTTCGCAAGACTGCCTAAATTCGAAATATAAACCATTCATTTCTCACCTAAAATGTTCTCAGAAGTGAATTTACTGATGAATAAGATGGCGAAAATTGTCAAAATTGTCCCGTTTTTGGGCTATCTATGTACTGGATATCCAACCATCATTGAATGCCGAAATGAATGTTGGGATACAGGTGCTGCGAAGTTCATACAAGTTACCAACCGATGTATCCTCGGTAAAATGGGCGTGTCAAGAATACATCCGGGAATTTTAACTGTTCTTGGCGAAATGCGAACTTGTGTATTGGGACAGTACTTTGGCAACACGAGATGACGTTTCACAGGGACACAAGAACACAAGTCAATAGAAGAACACATATTGGGAAACGCCCTGGGTCTGCCGAGGTTTCTTCCTACAGGGGAGTTTTTCAATAGAGAGTGTGGTGTAGACCTACTCTCTGTAAAGTGTCTCGAGATAACTCTTGTTATGATTTGATACTATAAATAAAATTTAATTGAATTGAATTCAATCAATACTTCCATGTCAAAGTTCAGTCTTTCCTGCTTTATATTGTAAGTAAATGAATGAACTGAATGGCTGTTTTGTGGTTGATTTGATCACTGGAGGCAAAGTCTTGAGACTTTCTCCCTTTTAAATTGGACAAATGTTACATCATCATTAATTTACTCATCTTCAATAGGATAGATGATATTCTATGTTTTTCTTTTTGTCAACATATCCCATGAAAAGACCATAATCAACGACTAATTGACCCACCAACTATTTAAGTATTGCCCGTGTTGCTAGAGCTGGATAAAGCTTATTACCGTACTAGACTTCCATTGTTGTTCAAAAACTATTTAAACAAATCAGTGACCCACAGTGTTTTTAAGATGAAAGTATATACATTTGGCCCATTTAAGGATTTATGTCTTCAGTAGGTGCTTGGCACTGAGTGCCTCAGACAAGACCGGAAAGTCAGAGAGTATTGGGAGACGTCTTGTTGGTTTTGGTCTTTTGATTGTATTTGTTGACGGTAAGCAAAATATTGATCGCCAGCTTTATCCTTTAAGTAAAAGGCATCGGTAAGTGTATAAGCCCGGTCTGTGTATCTTTTCAAGCCTTGCTGATGTCAATGATTTTGTATTTCATCATATTTTCCTTTTCAACTACTTACTGACCAATTCCCATGCGCTGTGGCATGACCTTGATAGCCACATTCGAGCTCAACAATCACCACTGACACATGGTACACACATCGAAAGGAAATACTCAACAAAATATCCCAAAACATCAGTGAAACAACAGATTCAGGCTAACTGGAAGGATTTAGGCATGCAGCCTGCAAACAGGGTCACAGTGTGGGTCACAAACACAGACTGATTCTATCCGTCCTGTTTACTGTTATTGTAATGTGAAGACTATTCATACTGCAGACTGTATGCATATTGCTTTTTGATTTGCTCTAAGAGACTGTAACAAAAGAGAAAAGCCGGCTGGCTCACAAGTTCAGAGGTGGGTCATGACGTCAAGAGTTCAACACATTACGGTAACCTGAATGGCCTTATTGCTGTGCTTCCTTCTTCCCATCTGTATCTGATTTGAATTCCTTATTATGGATTCCTCAGTGTTTTCTGTTATCTTTGATAAGACAGGACTTAATGATGCGTCTCTGGCAAATGACACTAGGAAAAATCACTTGAGCGTCCATTATTGTTCTTTCCGTTTTTTATCAGATTGATTCCTCCTATCGCTGTTGTTTTTTCCTTTCATTATCAAATTAAGAATCACTTGGTTGCCAGGTTTGTTTAGCACTCAACAACTACGTACAGATGTCAGAGCTCTTTTCTTTATGGTCCTTTCAGAGGTCAGAGCAGATGGAGTTGTTGATTGAATGAGTTTGTTCGGGAAGAAGTGATATAGAGGCCAAGCCACTTCTTTTCGTCTACAGCTAGAGGTGTTGACCCCTAACTGGTACCAATATGTCACGAACATGAACTTCTGGGATGGTGAATAGGGTCTTTTCACAACATAGCAGTAAGTCAGCCTGTTGGTGCAGATGAAAAGCCACTCTGTCTCTCCCTTAATTCCCATGAGGATTTATCTTGACAGGGAGAAAGGTCTGACTCATATTTCTAATTTTGCACTGCAAGAAAACTTCCTGTTAATGGATAAGGAGTAGCAAGTTCAGATTACATAATTCCCAGTTGCCCTTTTGTATTTTCTAAACAAGTGCCAAGGAAAAAGGTCAGGAAAACATTAAGGATGGAGTATTTTCAGTTTTTTGCATGATGAAATGCCAAGTGCTATTTGGTCATTCAGTCACAATCACAATTTCAGTGAATCATAGTGCTTTAATTGAGCTAATGATGCAGTACCTGAAAAGTGTTAACATATACTTGAATGGAAAATGTCACAAAAGAGTCAAACTATGGAGAATGTACACAATACTTCATGGCGTTTTATGAAGCTAAGAGCTATAAAAACCAATTCAAAACACATTGTGTGATTAAGAAAACACTCTGATGTCAGTTCTTAGGCGCAAACCTAAATTTATATGCTCATATAAATGCATTCACATAGATTCAGGAAGGAAAGGTCTTGGCAAATAAGCTTGAAGTCTCATATCCTATCATAATTCAAATTAGAGCTCAATATCACTTCAAGGTTTACAAAATCTCTGTAGGACCCAGCTCTGGCATTTGCAATTCTTGAAAGGCTTACAGTACGTCTGTCACAATCTGTATCATGTATCAAATGCTCATCAGTCAACTTAAAAGTAGGGAAATTCTTGCAGTCTAGTAAATCAGTGAATCAAACTCAAAACAAAGTCGGTGGTAAAATGGTGTTATTTCAGCAGCGTATGCTCTGCTATAATTCATCAAATATGAACCCAAGGCTTTAATTCTTAAAACATCGAGGCTTTCAACTGGCATTTTAATGAAGGGGTTGGCCCAAAATCAGCTGTTTGAAGGCTTAAATAAATAAAACACTATAGGTCCCTATACAGTACTGTAGAAATGATCCTAGGCTGCACTAATATCGAACATATAAATCAATATGGATTGCAGGCTCAATGCTGCTTTTATCCTCAGTCTGAAAACTTTACAGATGTAAAGACCCTGAAAACACATTTTCTTAATGTGCCTCGTTCTATGAGCGATGGGATCCTACATGAATTTTACATTTGCTGCCATGGTTTGAACAGCTTTGGTCATTTCATATGATGTATTTCTATGTGATTTTTGTCCTTGCTTTTCTCACTGATTGGAAGTGGGCAGTGCAACTAAATGTGATGAGCTAGTGGTGTTTGCCGATTTTGCTAGGCTACTGTTCATTTAATGTGATCAAGCCACACTCACACAGTCCTAAAGAAGCATACTAGCTGAGATTTTTTTATATATATATATAGTTGATAGATAATACCTTAATAATATAACTTTGATTGTTGCTTGTTTAGTCGTGAATATTTAACCCTTGTGTGGTGTTCATATTTTTGTTACACAGCCAATGTTCCTGGGTCTGGTGGACCCTTCACATTATTAGGCTTTTAAGTCAATATAGCCATAACAATTTATGTAAAAATACTTAATAGATATCAGTTACCAATGATATATACATAATTTATGGTTCATATTTGCCATTTACCCCTGTGAGATCACATTTATGATCATATGATCATTTTGGTTTTTTGTGAGAAAATAAAGAAATTCAATTATAAAAAAGGTCAAAAATAAATAAATAGAAACAAGATTTTTGATCATTATTGGTGCTTATTTCTTAGAACTTAATCAGAACAGGTGAAAGTGCTTGAAATGCAACAATTTTGTAACTTTGTGTGGGAATAGCAGGTGCAGAAAGACAACATAGTTTCATAGCACCTATATTTAAATACCCTTGGGTCCAGTAGACCCGAACGCCTCATATGTAATAGTTATGTGTGTGTGTGTGGGGGGGGGGTGTACCGTGTGCAGTCATTGAAAATAAGTTATTTTTTATGCTCTTCACAGAAAATGAGCCAAGGCCAATGAGTTTGAGTTAGAAGAAATAATAAATAGCATAATTTTTCTTTTAGCAAAACATTGAAAATGGGTCCCACAGATCCGAACAACACACAAGGGTTAATATTATAGAGATACTTAAGATGGGAAACAAAGTTTTAAAAGCCTTTAGTTATATTTTAAAGACACCTATGGCATTTTTACATTCTCTGTTGTTTTGTTACACCTCAAGATGTGGTATGCAACATCCTGCAGCCAGAAAAAGCCTCTCCAATCAGGCTCCTACAAGTTGCTCGATAATAACCCCATGAGCCCTGGGCTCAGTAACATCATCTCCCAGACACTCCTGCTGTTTCTGCCCCTGAGCTGCTCACTACTTCATTTTAAAAGCCACTTTAGACCCAGTTTAACGATCCTGCTCACACCACCACAGTACTCTTAGAATCTTTCATGATAAAAAAAAACAAACCATATATTACATAATTTTACTTACACTGACTGGAGCTGCAGCGCTTTGTTGTGGTTTTAAAGGATCGTGAAGCATTGTTACTGACAAAGGAAGACTTTTGCTAAGTTGTCACACCTGTAGAATCCAATCTTTTCTTTTTATAAAGATTATCTTATTTGGATTAATTACGTACACATTTGTTTTCAAATATTTTGTATTTGTAGATATATGTGGGGCAATATTACCACAGTTAATGTATAGGGTTATTACATTGCTGTACAGTATAAAATGTTTCTTTTATTGTAACCTCAGTTGAAAACCTCCTATGTAGAAGTATGATGGTGAGGAAACAGCATGTCAGCAAATGTAGAGGCGGGGCTCTTAATGTATGACACCACAAAGTGATTCCTGCTCAACAGTTTGACCCTAGAGAGAGCTGCCATTAATTGAAATCATTTTTTATTACCTGGTTCTGTCCCATCCATAATTTTCAGTTTTCGCTTCACCTAATTGGATTGTGTTTTGCAGGACTACGCTGTGTCGACCGTGCCTGTGCTGGAAGGGCTGCACCTGAAAAGCTTCTGCAGTATGGGAGGACCCGGCCTTATTGTCATCGGCTCCAGTGAACCAGCACAGAAAGCCCTCAAAGTATGGAGTTTGTGTATGTATGTGTTGTACAGTGCAGTAAAAGCAAAGCATCATGCCATTGCTATGCTTCCCCCAGCTGTAGTCATGGAAACCACTGAATCAATGTAGTGCCATTGTTTATATAACGGTGACGCACATTGACGCAGCTGATTTTTTATTTTTTTGGGGTGACTCTTGGCTCGATGCTGTTGGTATTAGCAGCCCAGCTCTTTTTTTCCTCCTTTTCTGCAAAGTATTCAGCAAGAATAACACTACAAGACAGGACATCACACGTGTTGATTCAGAGCAGACTCCCTTACTTACAACTTGATTGCTGCTTCCCACTGCAAGCACATTGAGACCACCTGTCACCTTAATCCTTTCCTCATTAATTCATATTCTCAGCTAAACTAAGGGGATTGCCCCTGGTGCTTACACTCCAGCTTCAATTACAAAGGTATTAAGCAGCTTGAGCTCATTACCCCATAAAAAGGCTTCTGAATCGATCGAGCTCCATCGCAACAATAGACCTTAAAAAGTAAACCCAGGGGATGCTGAACATGCTCAACATGAACGAGGCAGTTTACACCCCGAAAAAGACAGATTGGCCGCTTTCATAAAGAAAGTAATACATCTTAGCCCATCCCTCTGATGGAATTATCCCTAAAATTCCCACACATTAAAACACAAGACTATACGCAAACTTTTCTCACAGCACACATGACTGAAATACAGGGGGATATGTAATGTCATATTAACACAGCATAGACCCATATGCTCTATGTTTAATTACATAAGTATGAAGACTTGCACACAAACACACCCTTGGCCTTGATAGGTCCTCCCTGGCAGGACTTTTCATTTGCCTCCTAGTGTGATATCTCCCCCTACTGGCCCAAGGTTACTTTAAGTCAAGTAAGAGCCTATTAGGTGGCAATTAAAACCAGACCATCTGACAGCACATCTTAATAAAGCAAAATACATAAATAAATCAGCACAAGGTCAGACTTGTTGGTTTTGTATGCATGTTTGCATAGCTTAGGTGTACAAAAGAAGTCAAGAATGTATGCATAAACACATGCGCTAATTGATATTATATTCCATTGTCGACTTATTAAGATTCCTGCCTGTTTGATCACCCCGGTAATTAGCTACTGGAGCGAGGACACTTAATGACAGACTGCTTGCTTTCTAATTACGGCTTACGTCACCCTCTCTTGCGGCAATTAGCTCCTGTTTTAAAGGGCTTTTAACGACCCTGGATTTGTAATTAGGTAATGTTCTCATTGTGGGGGGAGTGGGATCTCATGAATGCTGTTTTAATGAATTCAAAGTGCTTGTTTTGGATGTGGATGCAGCTCTTATGGCAATGAGGCTCCTTGTCTGCGTACCCTTGGACAAAGACACTTTGTACAAATTAAAGTTGGAGCCGGAGTTTGTCTTTAGGGAGCTAGATTTTTGCTGCTAAATAATCAGACAAGAGAGGAGACCCTGACCTGTTGGCAGTGTGGATTTAGAATAGAAGGTCTGCTACAGACCTTCTATACGTACTCTATGTATGTCTCACTGACATCTGACGCTATTAGTTTTCACTCTGTTTTGCAGTTGCTCCGTTGGCTCCGTCTTTATCTGGGATGTGTGCTCAGAATGTGTATATATGAAGGCCAGGTGTAGTCTCCTGTCTGTGTTTAGCTCTCCCATGGATGAGAATACACGCTGACCGGATGGATTTCGTCATCCATCTGCCGCTGTCACTGCCAAGCTTCACTTATGAAGTCATCATCCCAAAATACCGTCTCTTGTCAGAGGCTGCAGCACCCACTCCCTGTTCTCTCATACACGTATTCCCTCCCTATAGGGGACTCACAGGACAGGCTCTAGCTCACCAGTCATCCCTTTACTCAGCCTTGTTTGATTCATGAGGTCATTACTCCCTACTGGTCAGGGTTTCAGCTTTACCTCAAGGATTTTTACACGCTTGGGTTTTTATAGATAATGAGGTGACAACATGGTGAAGGTTGTAATCAGGATGAGTTGTGTGCGATGACCAAATCCTGATCACAAACGTATACACAAGCAAGTTACCAAAATATGAACATATTCTACATTTTTTGATGAACTTTGAAATTTGATAAACAAATGAATGGGTTATCTACAGTCTATTGTTATCTAGTATGTTCAATAGATAATTTAGATTTAGGTCTCTGAATTGTCGCCTTGTCTTTTCTTGAGACAGTAATCGAACAAGACTAAAAGAGTTACGCTAACGGCTGTACTGAGGCATAGTGTTGCTTTGAGCTAAATGCTAACAGAAGCATGCTAACAGGCTCACAACACTAACAAGGTGAAGTATAGCAGGTATAATGTTTATTCACCATCTTATTTCAGCATGTTAGCGTTCTAGCATTAGCTCCAAACACTATGTAGCCTACAGCTTTGGCTGGTGGGAATGTCATTAGTTTAGCAGGTATTTAGTCATAAAGTATTCATTAAACTAGAAGGAAAGTTAAGATTAATCCTGGAAAGGGACAAAACTTCATGGCAATCTATTCAATAGGTGTGGAGATATATTAGTCTGGCCTAAGTGGTGGACAACTGACCAACAGACATTGTCACACTGCTAGCGTGCCTAAGAAAAAGTGATGAGCTTTGCAGCATGTATCATCAGGAATATGGCTTTTGAGCACTTTTGTTTCCTTGCCAATGAAGATATTGAGCCCATGAGTCAGCTACAGAGTCAAAAGGCAGCAGCTGATACCATATCATATGTTACAGTGCAGGATCTCTGATTTGCTGCCTTGTTCGTTTATAATATAACAAAATGTCATCTTCCATCGGATACCTTAGTGTGCAGGAACTAACGCTCCCTTTAGACCAATAGTATTTCCAGAGTAAACTATGTGTCAAGGAGCAACAAAAAAACATTTATTGTACATCAACAGGAACCAATTTCAGTTTCATTTCCCCTTCCTAGGTCCAAGTAGGATTTGTCATGTACATGCTGCTGTTGTTCATCAGTGAAAAGACGTATCGTAAAACTTTTAAAGGCTCCCTGGGAAGGATTACTACAATGAGCATTATAAATATTCATATCAGGGGCCAAAATACAGATTATGCTGATGGCCACTGTGGACGGCATCAGGTCCAGTAAATTGTCAGTGTTTTTGGTAACTCGTCGAGATTGCCCAGGAGCGGAGTTTACTACCTTCCAGTAAATATTTTGTTTCAGCAGCTCTGACTGAGCACATTCTGCTGCCCAGTTACCACTCTGTGTATTAACTGGACCTCGGCCACTGTCCAGAAGTAAGTTGCTGCTGATTTGCTGTAACTTGATGCCTGGTTAAGGGCCAGGATGACAGTGTACAAGCCTTGGTTTTTCCATTTTTTCTTTTGCTCTTAAACATTTGCACAAATCTGAGGCATATTACAGATGAACTAATGTAAGCAAAAGCATCTGGAAGTACAAGCTAAGAATTGCTATAAAACATACAGTAACCAAGATAACCTGCCCATGATTTTTATTTATTTATTATGCCCTGAGATTTCAATAAATGAAGTCCTCTTCAGTATTAAAAATGGATAATAATAGTAATCTGGCCTCATTGACCGGTTGCACCCACTGACATGGAACACAGAACCAACTGTTCTTTTAGTCAGGTGAATTTACTGAGGATTTAATTGCATTTCATGGATCACAACTTTACTTGAAGCTTGATGAAATCCTGCTGTAGGACATTTTCCTAACACCCATTGTTTACATTGAGAAAATGAGATGTTTTAGAGACTGCGAGTAAAGCAGGAACTGTGATCTTTGGTGGAGTCTGCGTTTGTTCTCCCCTCTGCCACTCTTAATCCCCCTGTGTGTGAGAGACAGTGTTGGCGGTCACGCACATGGACAGTGTTTTCGTTTAGGGCTGCTGCGATCATCCAACACGCCCACAAGTGACCTGGGAATGTGTCTGGTCTGGTTACACACATACAGACGTACAGTGCGGTACACACTGCTTGTACTTCACCCTGCAGCGCTGCACTCAGAAACGGCAATATCAGCTCCTATTAAGTTAATTTAATGTATTGGGTCGTTAGCAGGGATTGTTAATTTACTACTTTTTATTCATCAAAAAATGAGTTATGGCTAGTCATCTCTGCTATACTGGTGTTACTTTTTTTTTATTCTTTGTTTTTAACATTGTTGGAGAAAAACTTTTATTACTGGGTTGGCTTTTCCCTGAATTTCCCAGAGATCACTTATTTAACAATGGGTCTAGTCTTTTTCCTTGGGTTTTCTATTTAATGATGTGATTTACTGCTCATACTAACCTCACGATTGTTCTTTTATTTATTCCAACCAAGCACTATTGCTGCTGCCAGAAACATAAAATGTGTCACTTCTGTGTGCCCAGTAGATTTTCCCAGGAAAGCCCTAACAGTGTTTAGAACAGCACATTTGCTTTTGGGTTGGATCAGTTGGAGATCTATTTACATAACAATAGCTCATTTCTTTCAGGGTGCAAGAAGTGGGAGTGCATTCATCTTATTATGCAAGTAATATAATGTGAAGTAATCCATATAAAAGGCCTTTCCCGTCTCAGTTAACACCCTGATTGTCCCTATACTAGATCCAGGCAGTGGGAAGTGAAATGAAAACATATTTAGCCACAAAGCCCATTGTGCTCACAAAGCTCATATTTTCCTCCCACGTTTGTAGTTGTGTCATCACATCCGCTCACAGCCACTCTTCCAAACCTATATGTGCGTCAAGTAAGGCGTCATACATTTTACATTTTGGATGCACTGTGGTCCCATACATGTACGTGGCATTTGGTAATTAATATGAGCAAAGTTTGATCTACAAATGTACATTTCTTTTTTCATAATTTCAACTTTTATAGTGACCTTTTTGACTCTTATCTTAAGCAGACAGCCAACTAACCATGTCCATGATTAAAGATGATGACAGAAGGAGTAGTAGAAAAGCACGAAGAAAAGAAGGTCTATATCTGGTGAAAATCTCACTTCTCAAAATACCTTTTCTGAATGTTGACCCTTTGGAATTTTGTTTTAACTCGCTTTCCACCTCCCCTCCCCTTCTCGTCTCTGAGGTATCCGTCCGCAGATGTTCTGCTCATAAACATTAAGAGGCACCTGCCTTTCCTCTGGTCATAACATCCTCGCCCCCCGACTTCCACTTGGCAACATGGGCGTCTTCTCAGCCTCTCTCCCCCCGCCGCCTGTCCCACCTTCACCTCCTTCAGATTACATAAATAACATGACATCTGCTGAGAAAGAATGTCTGTCTGCTCCTGTGTTCTCCATTAAGGCCCCCCAGGCCCCGAGAGTGGTTTGGCAAGCAGAAAGACGTGGTGCTGCCTTTGGTATTGTGGCCTTGCTCGAGACTCAAAGTGCCTGATAGTCTGGATAACTGATGTTTTCTGTCTGTCTCTCTGAAAGTCATGTGCACGCCCCACAGCCTGCCGTTTGTTTACCTTAAAGTATATTTCCTGTCTGTCTCTTATCTGTGTCGGTGTAGATCATGCAGCAAATGAGTGACCATCGCTATGACAAACTGACGGTGCCTGATGACCTCGCTGCCAACTGCATCTACATGAACCTACCTAATAAGGGACATGTGCTTCTGCACCCCACAGCAGAGGAGTTTCCGGAGAGTGCGAAGGTAATGCTCAGCTCGTTTCCCATCCACACAGTAACTTTATCTCAGACACACAATCACACATTGATTTACAATCCTGAGGTTACACCTTTGGGAGGAAGAAACGACAACAGGACAACCAGACTGGTTAAGTGGCTTAAATTTAAAGAGCACTTGCCTTTGTTGCTGTCCATCCTGTCCAGACCTTTGTGATAAACAACTGGCTGGAGAGGGAAAGCCTGCAGAATCTACAGTATGTGGTTGTTTTACAGAGCCCGCCGCAGGTCAACCACAGCCAGCACTGTGTTTTATAACAAAGGAAACTGCAGTTTTATGAGAAGTGACCTTCTGTAGACATGATTCAAACCACAGACTAGGAGCCAGAGACATTGGGTGCTTTTCCCCCCTTTAGAACTTGAGTTTGTCATCAAAGATGATCAAAAAATAGTTCTTAAAGCTGCTCTAATCAATATTTTAATGGATCAAATGAAAGCAGTCATTCTTCATGTCAAACACTTGACTGATAAACCCCAATGTTTGCGTCCTGCCCAGCAATTAATAGCAGTTGTTGGAGACCAAACCAGAGCTAAAAGGGACATGAACACAATCACAACTCCAAATAAATGCTAATGTTGCTCCATATCTGCAGGATGTGTAAATAAGCTTTAAATAAGTTTGTTAACACGTTCACCATATCAACTTTTTAAGGCGATATTGTACAGCTTGTTGCGGTTGCCCAAATTGTTTTTATTGAATGCAGGTTTAAGTATGTTAAATTATTTCCTATTAAAATTACAAAATTTGTTGATGGACCTTGAACTTTAACTATTTCTTTACCCTTCTCTACACCTAAAACTACTTATTTGGGGTGTCCACATGGCCTAGTGGTCTAAAGTCTAATGTAAAATAAAGGCAAAATGCCAAAAATCTATCTAATAAAAAGACATGTTTCCCTGACTGCACCAATGCCTAATAAAAGTCTGTTAGATAGAAAATTGTCTCTTTGTACTTATAGTTGCCAAGTTGGCACTATTTCAAGAACTCCTAAGGGAAATGCCAAAAGACATCTATAGGGATGAGACTGATTTCAAAGAAATATTGAAGAGTTGCTATTGCTGAGCATAAGAACAATCCTTATAGCATGTGTTCTTTGTTAAACTGTTAAGTGCTGTATGCTGGCTCAACATACCTGGCAGAACTCCTCTCCATCAGTGTAACACGTACAATCACAACCTTTCTTCAATTTCTTTCAGACAAACAGTGGCCTACCTGCAAACAACGTAAAGACGTGCCTTTCACTCATGACACTTGCATGTTTTTTTCCACAGCAGCTCACCGTGAATCACATGTTATTGTCTCACTTTGTCTGTTGGGGTTTGGAAAGGCTGAGCAGTAGCCGTGTTATTTAGATGCTTTGGGGTCACTCCAAATCACAAGTCAAAAGGATTCTCACATGATCGAACCCAGCACCCTGCAATCTGCAGAGACAGTGCTCAGACCTCAAAATGTACTCTGTGGTTAAAACCCCTACCTCCGCCAGCTATTTTTAGAGGGAAGAATTCACAAAATTATACGTCTTTGGACTTACATCCATGGCAAAGGCTTAGTTTTTTCCAGGAAGATTAACTGAGGGAATTCAACTTGAGCATAATAAAAATCTATTTGTGTACCTTGTGCTTCCTGCTTTGGAAGCACCTTTTAACGGACCATTTGGAGCAATATTTGAGGAATTTTGTTCCATGATCCAGTTTCCTTCATCATTTTCAAACCCACCAGAAATTGGCCTAGAACCAATTTTTGGTCCAAACCTGTGTTTAGGAATTGTAGCTTAAAGAAAGTGAAAAAATATGAATAGCACATAGTTGAGAGTTGCCTTGCTATAGAATAAGTCTACAGTTAGTTCATGTTTTCCAAGGGAACCTGTTGCTTGTTGCTCCAATGAGATGTAGAGATTTCTCAGTACATTTCCAGACACTCTGCAAGACTTCTGCTTTCTAACTCTAAACATTGTCTGTCCTAATCTCCGGTCTATTTTTAGTTTGCTCGTGAAGTTACATAAGAGTTCCACATTAACAAAGGCAGGGGGTCATGAGAGAGGATTGGTGGGGGTCTGAGTGGGTGGAGACGGGGCATCTTTAATGGTTTGCAGTGGCGACGGCTCTGGAGGGCTCTGTTTGGAGATAAAGAAACTGAGCAGACAAAAGGCCCAGTGAAATATACCAGCTCCTACAGTGTGGGACCATGCTACCCGACATATAAATATCAACCGCAGTAATGAGAACTCAACTGGAAATGTAAAAAAAAAAAAAATGAAGATGCTATAAACAGCAGGGGATTTAGTGGGGTTGTTTTTATGGAGTTATGCAAAAACACAACCTTCCCTGAGTTGACCCCAATGTTGTATAAACCGTTTCTTTGGATGGCGGTGTCATGTTCCCCAGAGGATATTTATGTCCAACTTTGGTGATCCCCCAACTTTTACTGTAGCGTCACCATGAAGTTGACTTTTTTTATTAGGGTGAAATGTTTAAAAACTGTTGGATGGATTTAATTTGTATATACATTCATGTTCCCCTCAGGATGAACATAAGTGATCACTGAACTCGTTTAGTGCCAACACAAAATATAAATGTATCCAATAAATTGTGACCAAATACTATGCGAAAAGTTTTATAGAAATATGCATAAATACTATATTTTTAAGTGAAGAAGAAGAGTAGGATGGTGCAGTGCCATTTTTTTTTTTAATTACTTAAGAAGGGCCCTGACCTGTACTCCTGCCCACATTACACAAACTGTCTTGAATAGAGAAGAATCAATATGTATAAGGCACATGAGTGCAGTGTCTTTAAACATGGCATTTGGATCGCCAGAGGCTTCGTCAGCCATATTGCATCATGAGATAAGAATTTGTTTAGCTCGTCCCTCTGGCTGTGCCACAAGGCCTCGCTCAGTATCACAGTAGGGTTAAAATGAGAGTTTAAAGAGAAAAATATCCTGGTTTGGAAGTCTGGTAGGAAAACACTGGTTTTCTTCTGGAAAATGTCCACAGGGTGACACACTACTTTACGAGGGTCTTTTGAGAATGTCGTAATAGTTCTCACTCCCATCTTTTTTTAAATATTTTGCCGCAAGAACAGGAAACCTTCCTAAATGCTTGTTCTCCTACTTCACATTTTGTGTCTCTCTGCAGGGCTTTTATATCACAGAACATTACGAGTTGACAAGTAGAGTAAACAAACTCAAGTGTTGCACAAGTTCACCCTTTCAGTTTAACTACTGCCAACTGAGCTGTACTTTAGCCTTTTCCAAAGGGCTTGTTGTATTGCTGGCTGGTCAATACCTGTCACACTAGATGTGGTACCCAAGGGCAGAGTCAGGAGGCAACACAGGAACAGCTGTTGCCATGACGATATCTATTTTGATTTTTTTTTTTTTAGGTAGAAGGGCAGGTTCTTGATTCCCAAATATAGCATTAAAACATGCTTTTCCAATTATATTTGGCTGAACACCGTGGTCTTTTGAATTTCAGTTGACATACTTTAATAATAGCCTTCGATAATATGTGATTCTAAAAGATCAAAATGTTAGTTTTTCCAATGACATCCTTGTCTGTGTGTCCCGCAGGTGTTCGAGAAGTTAAAGGACCACATGCTGATCCCCGTGTCCAACATGGAGAAGGTCAAAGTGGATGGAGCTCTCACATGCTGCTCTGTACTCATCAACAAAGAAGGCAACACTTAAAGCACCCCCCGAGAGAACTCCCAGGGGCTGGCAGCTTCCCCGAATCCTGTATCAACTGGATCACCAAGGATCCCGAGGTTTAGCAAAACTATCTTGGTACTTAGAGGAAGGATAGGCAAGTTTGTTGTTGCTGAGGGACAAAAAAATATAAATTGGAGCAAGTCATCTGCCCCCCCCCCAACACTTAAATTACATTAACCATTCTTAAAAACTGTGTGAATAATTCAGTTGACATTAAACACAATTAGTGTTAGGTTATCGTTGTCTCTGTAAGAAGAAGTAATATCCTAAGAATTAGGATATTACTTGAAATTGATTTGGATATATTCTAACATTTTCTATAAAAAGCTGAATACAAGAGAAGAACAAGAACAAGCTAGCCAGTTAGAAAATGGGTCATAAATTCTCCCCATGTTAAGCCATATATGTTTTTGACAGTATTTGCAATTATTTACAAACTATTACAATTTAAATTAATCTGATCCCAGATCAGAAGAGTAGTAGACTATGTACAATGTTGAGCACCCCCCTTTGAACCTGCAGAGTCCCCTACTGTAGAACAGTCCTTGCTTACACTGTTTGATATTCACAACCCTTTAAGAGAACCACACAGAACAGAGCACTGGACCAACACAACCAGATGGATCTGTCTGATGAATTGTTTTTGTTTCCATTGAAAAGTACAGTCTTACCAACATTACACTGCAGATTTATGAATTACATAACTAACAGACATCTTCAGTGGAAAATGTTTACAGTTGTTTTATACTGTTTACATGCACCATTTTACTGTGATTTAATTGTGTGTGTGTGTGTGTGTGTGTGTGTGTGTGTGTGTGTGTTTGGTTATATAATGCAATTGGGACTCAGTTTGTAATTATTTTTTCAAGAACTGTATTTTTGAGCAAGATGAAGAAAATAAATCCTGCTATTGCTGTAATATGACAATAGTAAAATTACTGCTGTTTTTTGTTTGTTTGTTTTTTACAGTTGGTGCTGAGTAAATTTCACAACCGTACAGTATCTCAAAACCCCAAACACACAATTCTGTATTTTATAAAATGCATGGCCAAATGCATGGCCATTTATCTATTATATCTATTACCTATAGATAATATATATTATCTATAGATTGTTTTAATTTCTCATATTGAAAATACAGTTCTTGAAAAGCCTTCTGGAGATATGAGCTTTCTGTATGATCACAGTGGTATGATGATTTTATGATTGACATGAGTTCTGCCTTTGAGGCCTGAGGTTCTTTTACTTTTCATGACTATTATTTACTAACCATCAGTATTGATAGTATTCTACTGGAGATGATTTTTGACCGATCTCAATAATTGCCACCAGCTAGAGAAGCTAATAGTAGCCTGTTAATTGTATACTGTATTACAGGACAATCTGCTGCCATTTTGTTAAGCAAGTTTGGCATCCCTCCTGGTGAGCCTTTGTTCAGATTCACGTGGGGATGCAAATTTACTTATCTGTGCTAACCATGCAGAGAACAGATGAAAGCTGTCTCTGTGTGGGAAATGTATGTTTTCATTATTATAAGATTAACTAAGCTTTCATTTATTCCAACATAACACCTCTGCTCTTCTTAATGTACACTGTCTGTTTAAACCAATGACTTCTCTCCTGCTAAATGATTCAGAAGGCACTGTAGTTTTCTCACTCCATTGGTGATGCCTCTGTTGTTGATTACACTGGTTCTTTTGTTTTCCTGTCTGTCAGTTTTTACTTGAAAAATGACTCAGAGCATGCTGTGAAACTGATGTCTGTTCCACTAAATCCAATAGCACCAAATGTGACTGCAGTGAGAGAGTTTGCACTAAGCATGCAGAACAAGCTTACTGTTTGGTGTGTTTCCATGTGGGTTCACCATGGTAGCTGCAAACAGGAGTTTAAAGGATGTTGATGAGCTCTGTTTTGGTGGCCTTATCTCTGTTGATGCTGAATTCATGTTTGAGGACTGGAGATATGGCAGCATAGTGTATGTAAACATGTATACTGTACATACACTAAATACTGTACACGTTAAAGCCCATCACATGTGAAACCATGTATTTTCTCAATGTGATTGTAAGTGAAAGTTGAGGAAATGACATCAGGAGGTGATTCAACCTCCCTCGGTTGACGTTTGTGTATGGGCAAGTGGGCAGTGATGAAACATGGAAAGAATTCCTTTTGGGAGGAGAGGCTTGTACACCAGTAAACACTGACTCTCTTAAACGTTCTCTGTCTTTCTGTCTCACTCTGAACACTCGCTCTCTCCCACCCTCTGCTATTGCCTCATAGACGATCTGGGCTAATTTATGGCCATGATATCATACAGTCTGGCGAACACTATAGATGTGATGGACTGCCGTTAAAGTGTGACAGTAGTAGTATATTTTACAGAGGCGGCTGGCTGGATGCAGGGTGATAGCATAGTTGCAGAGCATCCAGTTCTGATTCTCATGCACTTACTTCTGAAGGCTAAGCCAGGCAGGACCAGTAATACACAGTCTGATTAGTATAATGTCAACCAGGGTTCAAAATTAGCACCATTTACCAGCCAAATGCAGGTAAAATATGCAAGAGGCTGGTAGATTTGCTTCACTCACCAGCCCAAAAAACAACTGTAATCTATAGGGTTGGGCGTTGTTTTGATTTTAACATTCTGATTCCAATTATGGAATCTTCCTTTTTGATTCCAGTTCTTATCAATTCTAGATTCCGATTATTTGAGGGGTGGAGCTGAAACAGGTCAAATGCTTATTTCACAGATAAGAGGATAATAGGAAAACTTTATTTCAATTCAATGGTGATTTACAGTTTTATCAGGCCTTTTTAACGTAAAATAAAGCCACGCCGCTTACTGTTCTCCTGCTGCAACATAACAAGCGCCTGGAAGTATGGTGGCCACTATGGAAATCAAAACTTGCACGTGTAAAATTTGGAACCGATGCTCAGATTCGAACCAAATTTTCCAAACGATTCCAATAAAAAAACGATTCCATTGAAATCATAATTTTTTTAAACAATTCCAAGTTGGAACAGGTTTTCTATGCCCAATCCTAGTAATCTATTGAGTGTTTGGTAAAATTTGAACAATCACTAGCCATTTGGCTGGTAGATAGGAAAGTTAATTTTGAACCCTGAGTGTCAACCATTAGATTTTGTATTGCTCCAAATCATCCATTGGTTGTACAGCTCTGGGGCATTATAACCTTTTCCTATTGCTGATTTAAAATCGAAACATTTAATACAAGGCAAGGCCATCTGTGAGTAACTGCTCCTAAAAAGGTGTGCTGGCTTTATCCTGTTACTAATCCCCTCACTAATCACAATAGTCATGATGTGTTTTCCCTTGTTCCAACTGAGGTCTCTTAAATTTCATACAAGTTGTGAGTAATAATTATTTGAGTCATAAATTGAGCCTTTCGTCTACTTTGTGTAATAAATTAACCTTGCATTCAGCTGTGTTGTGCTTCTTTTTGTTTTTTTAATTCATGTTACAGCTAGCCCCAGTTGTGGATGTTAACTCAACTGTCATGTCATGTCATTAATTTCATTTTAATTAATTTTTGTCTGAAAGTTGTAAGTCTTCTGGTAGCTGTGCCAAGAGAAATCTCAATCATTCCGAATCTTGCAGAGACGGAGAGGCACAGGCTAATTATTGCGAACTAAAATGCTAGTTAACATTAGTAATTAAACTTAAACAGCTCATGTAAGTCGAAACTGCCTGCAAGCTTCTCCTGTACTGTACGGTAATTCCTCTACTATGCGACAGTAAGTCGCGTATTTATGACACAATCGTTAGCCTATTTTTACAAAAACATCTGCTACGAAGCCATAACGTGAGATACAAGGTAATAGAGCCTTTTATACATTGTTGTGTTTCTTTAGAAATAAACAATGGACAAATAGTCTTTAAACGCTTCAGATGTAAAGTTATTCGCCAAAATGAATGGCAGTCAATGGGATGCTAACGGCAGGTGATGGCTTGATAGCAACAAAATGGCTCCATAGGAGCTACGCTTTGTGGACGCTCACTTACCCCCTTGAGACTTACACGGAGACCAGTGAAGTCTATAAGAAGCACTTTTCCAAAGAAGCACTTTTCAATGTCAATGAGCGTAGGAGCAGGAGCAACTTCTGGTAAATATTCTGATTAATTATTTTGTCATTTTGACTGTATGCCTCCACGTCCCCCCAATTGCCTGCGAGCTTCTCCTGTACTGTACGGTAATTGATCTACTATGCGACAGTCGCGTGGTTATGACACAATCGTTTTCCTATTTTTATGAAAACGTCTGCTACGGAGCCATAATGTGAGATACAAGGTAATGGAGCCTTTTATACATTGTCATGTTTCTTTAAAAATAAACTATGGACAAATAGAGTCTTTACATGCTTCAGATTTAAAGTTATTCACTGTCAAAGTGGCGCCAAAATGAATGGCAGTCAATGCTAACGGCAGGTGATGGCTTATTAGCATCAAAATGGCTCCATAGGAGGTACGGTTTGCAGAGGCTGGCTTACCCCTTTGGTAAGGACCCGGCTTACCCCCTTGGTAAGGACCCGCTGTGAAAACACAGACAACCCCTCTCTACCCATTGATCTCTGCTACCATCTAGTGACACCAAAAATGAGGTTTGTATTTAGCGCTTAACAGTGCAGTTTCTATTTGGTTTGAGGCAAGAAAAGCTGCTGTCCAGCAAGCTGCCAGAGTCAGTTAAAAATGCTCTCAACTGTCTCCTATAATTGTTGTAGTATGTACCCATGAAAGTCCAAATGGTGCCTTCACAGAAAATGCAAATAGAAGAAAAACAGATTTTAATGTTTAATGCCAGAAATACAAACCCTCAAGTTACAATGTAATGCATAATGAACTAAAAGCTGTTGTTCATGGAAACTTCTTTTGTCATCGCCATCTCCGACAATGTCAGGCTCCTCAAACTCAAGTGGATTTCTGAGGAACCTTTTAAACTCATTAAGAAATCCAGATGACATATGTACAGTATAAATGAGTATAAAACAATTGCAATGAAAAAGATCTGACAAAAACAACCCCAATGGTTATTCAAATGCAGAATAGAAGAATAGTACGGAAATATACAAAATTGAGTCATGTAAACTGTTAGACAAAGTTGCATTCAAATGCTAAATTGAAGAAAAAAAAGTACAAACTCAAAACTGTCATCTTGTGTAATAGTTCCAATTCCTCATGGCAACTTTTTTTCCTTTCACTTTTTTCTCGCATTGTTCTTCAGAAAAAATCATGTGATCTACTGTTCCCTCTAGTGGACATATAAAGACACAGCAGTATTATATACAAATTACAAATGTACTGTAAAAGCATTGTATAATATAGTATGCCCAAATATATTTCAACAGTCATAGAAATGTTATACTCTTGTTTACAGATGTCCCCCTAGGTAGTTTATGTTCAAATCTGTGGTGCACTCATGGCATTTCAGCTCCAAAGGACTGTAGATTGACAGAAATGTTGAGAAAGACAATGCCATGATCAGAACTAACCCCCATTATACTGTGAATACATGGTAACATGTCTTTGTTAAGATTCAACAACAGGGTGAATTAATCCTTGAGTTCGTATTTCAATAAGAAAGTGCATACATCTGATCTGCACAAGTGGAAACAAGGTACACTTGTTATACTGTACATTTAGATACAAGGGAAATTAGAATAGAGGTTGCCTGGCCCCCTTGCAACGGGGCCCTTGCAGTCAAATCTGTCTGCAGGCTCAGCCAGAGGCAAGTAGGAATCGTTAAGGAAGACACTGCCTAAGCAGGGTGGGGTACAGACTGAGCCATCAGTGCAGGAGCCGTGACATGTTTGCACGAGCGCATCACTCTCCCCCTGGCTTCCTTTCTCTCCAACCTCCTTGTAGACATACTTGTTTCCTTTTGGGCAAAGTATGGCACTGTCTTTGTTCAGAGTCACATAGTCTGGAAAGACTTTAGTCCGACAGCTTCCATCTACCTGTTCTCTGTGGCGTCTTTCTGGTGACAGGAGCTGGGTGGATCCCTCTGATGGCTTCCCCAATCCTGAAACCTCATCTTCAGACAATATCTCCACCACGGATGAAGTAGTTTCTTCCGGGCACTGCTTTGCTGATATCGGAGGATTCTGTAGTGTGAGCACAGAGTGGTTGATTTTTAACACCTTGGAATTGACTGTAAACTATTGTACACTACCACTCTGAATGTATGTACGTATTACTTGTGTTTAACCTATTTCCTGTTTGATATCTAATTCTACACATTTATAAATAGAATCTATATCTACCTGTATTAGTTATATTGCATCTATTTGGCTCATATCAGTCATGGCCAAAATCTATTGTTCCACTGTGGAAATAACTGGTTCACAAGAGTATAAGTTTTGTGTAATGGGATGCCATCTAATTGTGTGTAATGTAGGCTAATGGTGCATGTATGATGTATCATGCTAAATTCTTTGAATAAATAATTTACCCATCTCGGCCCGTTGATCTCGGTCAGAAAACCTTGTAGGACTTTGTCAAGGTTGGGCACTGGCGGCCAAAAATACAGCTTGAGCTTACTATAAAAACACACAAAATAACAGACATAAAAAGTCAAGGTCTTCAAACAATGTGGCATATCATTCAAGGAATTGGTTAAACTTCTGGGATACTAAGAGTCAGTGATTTAAAACTATTTTAAAAATATAAAACACTTTGTGTGAAAATGTGTTAGGAGTGATTGTACAGTACAAATTTGTGTCCATTTAAAAATAAATGGAGGGAGTTATCACATATTTTCACATGAGTATTTTAAGGTTTTTTTTTTCTGTATGTAATCCTAAAAATTAGCTAATTACAAACTGAAAGAGTTGGAAAACCCACCTGAGGTACGTTGGAAACAAGCAGATGAGGATGATGGCAATTATCAGCATCGAGACAGGGATACACACCCAGAGCAATGTGCCTGTAAAGGTCATTTAATGGTAGGTTTGAATGGTTTCATTTAGTAGAGTAACAAAGAACAGCATTTCATTTGGTCTATAATGTTTATAGTTAATATACCAAGGCAAACATTTTATATACTACTACGATTGTTATCACACAACCAAATTTAGTTTTTTGAAGTTCTTACAAATTTACAGACTAAGAATCTGCTGCTGCATTGCATTTAGTGTAATTTTGCAACATTTTGGTTGGGATTTGTATACAAACCAATGGGAATTACTAAATAAATAGGTGTGATTTACACTGACTTCTGTCAGTCTCAGTGGGAGCTTACCTATGTCAGTGGGGTTGTTACCAGTCAGCACATCTGACCAGTCACTCCAGTGACCTGAGTAAATGGACCCAGTAGGTTTAGCTCTGACTTTAACATTGTACCAGCTACCTGCTGGAACGTCTAGACACGTGCCGGTCTCAGGACCCTTTAGGGACACCGTCTGGGGACAGAAAGGTTGATTTGACATCTAATCTTAAGAACATTAAATGACAATCTTAGTGATGATGTACTTCTCCTGCGTTCTTTCACCGTAGTTTTTACATTTCCCTTGAACTATATTCATGTTCCCTCGCAAACTGCTTTTTAATGCAATTGTTTTCCATTCCCTGAATACTGTTACATTTGCACAAATGTATTTTGCAAATGTTTTTTTTTCCAAATTATGTTCTCTTGCTAAACCCAGTGTTAAACCAATATAATGGATCATCTTACTCATTTTTTTACTTTTAATTTGTCACTGTGTTGAATTGAATATTCCCTTTCTTTGTGTCTGCTGGTGGTAATATCAACAATGTGATACTCTGCTGTAGCATAACCACCCATAGCTATCTTTTGTCTACCACCAAAATGTATGCCATCATAAAGAGTCTATAGATACCATATTTACATGAAATTGTAAACACACTACAAGTTTACTAATGCAATAAAGGTAATCTGAAATGTATGAGGTAACACAAAAAGAATTGGAATGGAATGCTAAATGTTTTTTAGAGCGATCACAAAGCGTTTCAGAAACAAAAAGTCCCAACATGGCCCCAGGGTATCTTAACCATTAAAAAACAATTATGTGGCTGTATGTGACATCTTACTATCCACGCTTCAGCCCCTCTGATCTGGTAGCTGACTTCATACTGCAGGTGAGCGGACAGAGACAGAAGAGGAGCTTTCCACTTCAAGCAGAACTTGTCTTTCTCCAGTGCTCCTCTCAGATGACATGGTGGGGACGTTTTGACTAGTAACAAAAAGCACAAACAATTTGTCAGTAGAAAAAGTCACATAACTACACTACCAGTCTGACAAAAGTAATGTAGTTAAGCTAGATAGTAGTAGCTACATAGATCTATAGCTGTCTAGGTGAACTAACTTTCTAAGAATACCATGTTCATGACTCATGTTCATGAGCTAAATTGCTGCAGCTAAACTGGATAAAGGTGGCTCAGTGAAATAGTGAGAATAATTGGAAAAGTGTGAATGGTTTTATTTGGTACAAATTTAAATAATATTTTTTGAATAATACCAATAATGTATTAAACAAAAGTGGAATATTTAAGTTTTTTTTAAAGAAAAGTCAAAGTATAGCATGTTAAAAAGTCATAGTATGTATGTCAATAAAGTCATAGTTTTCAAAAAAGGTGATTAAAAAGTCATAGTATAGTGTATCGAAAAAAGTCATAGTATAGTATGTTGAGTGTCAGTCATAGTCGGAAAAAAGTCATGGAAATTATGTCAAAAAGATTTATAAAAAAGTCATAGTATAGTATGTAGAAAAAAGTCAAAGTATAGCATGTCGGGAAAAGTCATAAAAAAGTCATAGTATTCTATGTCAGAAAAAAAAATCATAGTAAATTATGTCCAAAAAAGTGATGAGTCATTTTATAATATTTAAAAAAAGTCAAAGTATAGTATGTAAACAAAAGTAATGAAAAAGTCATGGTATGGTTTGTCAAAAAAGACATAGTATGGTAGGCTATGTGAAAAAAGTCAAAGCATAGTATCTCGAAAAGTCATATAAAAGTCATAGTATAGCATGTCGAAAAAAGTAATTAAAAAGTCATAGCATAGTATCTCGAAAAGTCATATAAAAGTTATAGTATAGTATCTCGAAAAAAGTAATTAAAAAGTCATAGCATAGTAGGTCGGAAAAAGTCATGAAAAAGACAGTATAGTAGGCTATGTGGAAAAAGTCAAAGAATAGTATCTCGAAAACTCATATAAAAGTCATAGTATAGCATGTCGGGAAAAAGTGATAAAAAAAGTAATAGTATCCTATGTCAGAAAAAAATCTTTAAAAAGTCTTAGTAAATTATGTCCAAAAAGTGATGAAAAAGTCATAGTATAGAATCTTGAAAAAAGTCAAAGTATAGCATGTCAAAAAAAGTCATGAAAGAGTGTAATCAGTGCTCAGGTGGAGTGGGGGAGGTGATAAGAAGGCAGAGAGTGAAGGGACAGGGGCACATGGAGAGCACACTAGCAGCACACTGGTGTCTTTTTTTCTCCACAAGCATGTTTGTTTTTCCTAACCTCCATGCACATTTAGGTGCTGGAGTTTTGTTTAATTTCAGTTTATTGTGTTAGTTTGGGCTGGAGGTTACCGGTAGTTCAGTTATTCGTCTTTTTTGTTTGTTCTAGGATTAGTTTACACTTTTAGGTAGTTTAGGGGGAGACGCGGGGAGCGACGGCCCACTGCGAGGTTGGTCCAGCGTCTTCCCATCTTTTGTTCTTTTTGACCGGGGTCTCCAGTCCCTTTTGTTTTTTCTTGTTTGTTACTTTTGGGAATATTCTTTATTTAATAAAGCTTGTTGGTTAATTGTTAACATTGTGTCTGGCATCCTTTTTATATGTTGCATCTTCTAATCCCTTTTGAGCCTTGGTTTGTTCCTTTAAATGGAGGCCGTAACATATCTGGCTATGTATAGTAGGCTATGTGGAAAAAGTCAAAGCATAGTATCTCGAAAAGTCATATAAAAGTCATATTATAGTATATCGAAAAAAGGGATAAAAAAGTAATTAAAAAGTCATAGTATAGTATGTTGAAAAAAGTCATGAAAAAGACATAGTTTAGTAGGCTATGTGGAAAACAGTCAAAGTATAGTATGTTGAAAAGTCAAATAAAAGTCATAGCATAGTATATCAAAAAAAGTGATGAACTGGTAATCGAACCTGGGTCGGAGTCTGCATTGCCTACTTGCTGGTGGTAGTTGGAGCAGTGCTTACTACTAAGCCACTGTGCCACCTAAGAATATGTCAAAAACAGTCATAGCATAGTATGTAGAAAAAAGAAACAATACGTGGTATCACTATAATGATCCAACCATAAGTACCATAAAGCATTTGCAAACTAATTTGTGTGGATAAAGTTAAATAATGTGGGCATATCAGCGTTTTGAATAACTGGTACTCTGTGCTTTCGTCCAGAAATGTCAAGGATGTTTAACAGGGGCTGTCAATGAAGGAACGCTTGTGGCACTTGTCATTTGGAGGCTCACTGAGCCAAATGTATAAGTCCTATTGCTTAAATGAGCACCTTCGCTGAAAGTAGACAAGTACAAATACGTTTTGATGTATTACTGTAATGGGGTATGAGAAGTCAGATTTTTGGCCGTCAGAACAAGTTAAAGAGAAAGACAATGTTCTCTCTCCTCTGCAATGTAGCTGTGACATTACCAACACTGTTCAGCCTTTAAAATTTCAGAAAAAGCCTAAAGAAGCACTGAACATAAACAGTGATAACACAAAAACTGTAAAAACTGACCAAAAGATCATACGTAAGAATCGGATAACATTACTGTGAATGCTGTTGAATCCGCATTCACACAAATACAGACAGCACATCCAAAAGCAACAAAGAAAGGAGGAACAAAAATCAGTTACTGCTGTTGTTGAGAGTGAACTCTTGAGTGTAGAAGGTTCTGCCGAGTGGAGCTGAAGTGCTGCTGAGCTTGACCCTGACTTTTCTGGACTTGTCTCCACGGAAACGGCACAGTTCAGTCAAGTCCCTGTCAGCGAGACACTCGGTCGATTCTGTCCAGCCCAAAGCTTCACTGTAATATCATCACAGCCAAATAAAGTAAACTTCAGTTGTGTGTTTAGGGGGTATAACCCAAAGAACCAAACATGTTTGGTTTTTTTCTCACTGTTTTTGTTAGTATACAATGTGAAATGAAAGGAATAATGAACAAAAGAAGAGATGGCAAACATAATCGCATAATGTCGCACTGCTTGCTCTTGAGGGAATTACTGTAATTGCTGGAATTGTTGGGGCTTGTAAATTATAGAGTGTGGTCTAGACCTACTCTATCTGTAAAGTGTCTCGAGATAACTCTTGTTATGATTTGATACTATAAATAAAATTGAATTGAATTGAATTGAATAATAGCTAGCAACATTATACATTAGTTGCTTAAAGTAATGTTACGTGTACAGGTGTTTACTGTGAAGGATGTCAACAACCCCAGGAAGAGTTGCTGATGTTTTGCATCAACTAATGGGGATCCTCATAAAATTAAATCAAATCAAAAACAACTTGGTATTTACCTTAAACTAAACATACTGTTACATTAGCATAGAGGGATCTGAGGACTTTAATTCATCAATGATGGAATGTAGTAATGTAGTAAGTAATGTACCTGAAACCCATTTTGTGGAAAAGTTTGTACTCATTCTCTTTACTATATCTGTTTCCATTCCACTGACAATTGATATTTTGCAGGTCAGATGTGTAGCACTTTAGTGAAATGTCATCTGAAAAAAAAGAAAATAAGAATGTCTCCTTCAAGTATTGCATCTGTGACAGAAAGGGTCACGGGATGAGATGCTGTGCTGTAGATAACAATTGTCCACTCACACCCTTTTCTCATTTAGACACACCTGCACTTTGGGGGACCATGGCTCGTGCAGGGTGTGACCAGCTGCTCCAGTGTCCTGCATTTGGATTGAAGGCACATTTGACAGTTACCTTGACCTCAACCTCCTCCCCTGGTACCAGAGAGTCTAGTATGGCGTGCTCCTTTGCCTGTAGAAATCACAAACATCATAGATTTTACAATATTATTCCTAAAACTTTTTTCACCAAGTGTACTGACCAATTCAGGCCTACAGTTGAAGGACGGCCATGAATGATACTCAATGAACAAAAATCACAAAGAATATAGGCTTAGACAAATACAAATACACAGTTAAGTGATGTTCGATTAATCAATTAATGAATTTAGTTTCATAACTGACACATTAACTCAGCCCCAAAGCAAATAAAGGCAGTAAAAGATTATGACTCATAGATACAACAGATTCCATCACTAATACTATTAATTAAGTAATTTAAATTAAATCTCAATACAAATGTTTTATACTTTATGATATAAGAGAGCAAAGCTCTATTTAGTTTACCACCAATCAGTTGATCAAATAAATGTATTTTACCTTTTTTTATGGTTTAAGTTAGCTACTCAGAAGTTTATGTAAATTTAGTTTTAATTTCTTGTATCAACAACAAAAATAAAAATACTAACTTGCATGCTGGGCATACCAGTGCATAAATTATATAAAACCTGTCTTTATGCTCATAGTCAGTATGATTTCAAAAGCATTTAAGAAACATAATCTAATGGATTTATTGAAGAGTTGTGTGTATGTGTACCTCTTTAATCTTCTCTCCCAGCCTCTTGGAAAAGTATTGAATCTTGTACATCACATCATATTTCCAGTATTTCGAAATATTTGTGTACCATGAAACCTGCAGCTGTCCTGCTCGGCCATTTTGGTGTAAAGACACACTGAAGGGGGGATCCAGGAGAACTAGAGGCAAAAAGGTGATCAAAAAAATTAGGTAGAACATATTACACAAGCCATTGAAAACAATTCACTGGTGTTTAGGCAACAGATTAGCAGGCCCCCTGTCTTTCTTGCATTCAAGACAGGGACTGACGTTTTTTTCCTGCTTGGACCCTCTGTAATGGCAAAATTACATTTAAACATGATTGTTTCTATATTCTACATGATTTCCTTATATTCTTCCACATTTTGTGTTAGACTTAGAGTCTCCAGGTGGAAACAGCTGAAATCGTAAACATTGGTGCCATTTGAAGCTATTTTCTTTTCGGGGCCTTCATTCTGCCTTCTGTTTTAGTTTTAGCAGATAAGGGTTAAAGGATACCATAAACAAAAGTGTGAGCTGTGTCTCTTAGACATATTCTTTCTGTCCCTAGCAGCTGAAATAAGCAGGTGTCGTGACTAGTTTTAGAAACGAGAGCAAAAGAAAAGGTTGTAAAAATTTGAACTGCTTATGGTGTTTTGTTAGCTGTTTGCTCCTACTAAAAATATCAGGAGTGTCTCTGACTGTCTAAGTATATAAGAAAGTGACTGAACTTTGGCTCACTTGAAGACATTTTTTCTACATTGCTGATGTACTTGTGAAAATTGTATTCCTATGCTTGCAAGTATAATACATACTCAAAGACCAGACTTTGGTTTCATTTACAACTAGTCTCTATTTGTTTCTTATTGTATTTTTTTGACAAACACTCCGGCTGCAACTGAAACTTCTGTCACACCACCTGGCAGTGGTATAGTCTATGTGATACGCAGGTATACGCAGTATACCCACTAAAAAGCTCCAGGATTTCCACATACCCACTTAAAAAACTTTCCATTATAATTTTGATATATTTTGAATTGCCATCTGTGTTTATTTTCTTCACATAGGCTAAATAAAGGTATTTCCACCGTAAATTGGTGCATTCAAGTGTATCCGAATACAGGAAATGAAGTCATTGATGCTTAAAACTTCCCTGGGGGAGGACACCCACACCCCCCACTATGAAATGAATTTGGAGGATGGAGAGGAGACTTCTGTTGGGAGGAAGTCCCCTTTCACGATACAGGATAATCCTCAATAGACATTACTGTATGTACAGTTGATTTGAATTGCCTTTTTGGCCATATAAAAGAAGCACTACTCATATGCTTAGAATGTTTATGCATATGGCTTCATGTGTTTTTTTGTCCTCCAACAAGTGATATATCTATTTCCATTCTTTTTATGTTTGGGAAGTAAATGTTGTAAAATTAAATGTCTTACAGTGGTCCTCCACAGAGACGATCCGATTGTAGAGGCTGGTGTTGGTTTTGGCTTCAACAACTTCAAGGTGTATAGCCACAAACGAAAACACATCTGACTCAGGAAATGAGCAGATGTGGAGGAAAGTTCCCTCTTCTGTTCCTTGGACAGACATTTCACACATTTTCTCTCTGGTCAGGGTTGATAAGAATAAGTGACAAACAGTAGAGGTGTTATTTATTAATCAATCAATCAATCAATCAAACTATTTGTGCAGTTCAAATTGTTTTACATGTGACTAACAAAGGACGTAAAACATGTGTAAGTTCAAATGTAAACAAAGAAATTTAAAAAGGAAAAATCAAATCATTATAATCATTCAAAGTGAAAAAAAAAGATATTAAAAATAATACAAGAGTATGGCTGATATGGGTTTAGGCCTGTATTCTTGTGGAATACAAGGTGGAGAAGCCAATGACTATTGGACACCTAAAGTTCACACTAATACTAATGAAGAACCACAATAACATTAAATACATGGTAGAATATCAAAAGTATGAAAGAATTTCCTTTAGGTTCCTTAGTATACAAAACAAAATAGATTTACTGTTTATAACATACCTTCCAACACTGTAAAGTAAATCATAAGTCCCGTTGTCTGCGGTCTCAAAGAAGCAGGTGAAATCCTCTTCTGTCCGGGTGAAACATTTAGGATCCTTTTCATCCTTTAAGAGCAAAACATCTGCTCCAGAAATGACAAACATAACACATGAGCACTCCTGCAATAAAACATGTCCCCCAAAGTCAAACATGATGGCATTTCTTAATGAAAACAAGATGGTCATCATAAGTTGTCTTACAGTAAGATATTTAGTTGTCACCTTGTGGGAACAAGACCCATTTATTGGCATGCAGATCTTCTACCTTCTACCCACAATGTATTTACTTGTTCCTATCATCTTATTCTCACTTAGAAAAAGCAACATATTTTGGGACTTTTGGGGCTATGTGTCATATAGTTAACAGCCAATATTTTCAGTGGAAACAAACTGCAGCTGATAATTGGACTGAATAAAAACAGATTCAGATTGTATTCAATGGTACAAAAATAAACCATATTTAAGCACTACCTTCCCTTGACAGATGATTGCCGATTCCATCCTCGCAATGTATCCCAGGCAAAAAGCCCACTTGTATCCACAAGCTAATAAAGAGTATCTCCCACCTGCAGGGCAAATTCATGGTAGATTGAGGTATTATGTATCCTAAACCACCATGGCATTTAAACTAACACAGCACATTGTGTCTGTGCATTGTGTGTCTTGTGTGTCATGTCTGTCATACATGGTTTTGAGTAGGCATGGGTGGGGTTGAGCAGTGCTGAGGGGTAGGCCCAATGTGAAGAGTTGTGCTTAGAGCAGGAAGCGGGTTTTATGTAAAGTGGAAGTAAGCAACAAAAAAGGCAGTTAACTGAAACTATGGAAATATTTAATTAATTTTTTTTTTTTTAAGGAGAGGAAGAAGAGGATAAACTTTATAAATCCCTCTTGGGGAAATTCAGTTTTAATGTACTCTCAATCACTCCTCCTAATTAGACACAATAACAAACGGGAGATAATACTACTGATGAAACCTAGTAGCCTAAATTTCCCAGTCCATCATCTGGCTGGGTTTGCAGTTTTTTTTTTCCTTACTCTGATACAATTTCTCAATTTAAAATCTTTTATTCCCTTTGTCTATGCAGACAGAGTAACAAAGGCTTTATGAGCTCATGGTGGACTTTTAGGAGTGGAAAACACTAAGTAGAGGTGATGTGGAGTTCCTTGGTGTCTGCATTCACCAGACCCTCTCTCTGTCTCTCCATGCCTCCTCCCTGATGAAGAACAAACACGATTGCTTATCACCTTTGAGGAGACTGAAAAAAGTTCCCAGCAGCCTCTGCTGATTTACAACATCCTTACCTACTGCACAACAGCATAGTACCCCAGCATGGGCCTATTCTTCAAACAGAGCTAAACTAGTCCAGGTTTTCATGATAGCCAGCTAAATTGGTTCTTTAAACAGTTTGAGAATTGATTTGTGTTTTATTTAAAAAAATAAAGATGCATAAATAGGACTGGAAACTGTGCCTAACACCTTTTTTGGAGCTGCACATATTCTATGAGATAAAAGATCTGCCAACATCTTGCATAGAGCAGATTAAAGGCTCTAACACCAGATATAAAGTTGTATGACCACGCTAGATGGACTTGATTTGGGAGGTTTATATTGACATTCTGTAGCAAGCAACAAACATCTAAGAGACGCCTTTCAAGCTAGCACTAGCCCTCACACCACAGTGGTCCCAACCAGAATTTGGGACAAAAAATAGGTTGGGGCAGTAGAAAAATCTAAATACAAATATTGGATTTCAATCAAAATAAATTGACTAAAAATAAATGTTTTTTTTTTTGTTCCTTTATTAAACAATTGTGTTGTTGTACAGCTGGTGTATTTTTGTGGGAGTCCTCAGGAAGCTGGGCCACTGATACCATGTTTGACAGACAGTTATGTGCCTGTGGTTGGTTTGTGGAGGAAACCCAGTGACAGATCAGCTCAGTGCAGCAGGGGAGATCAGTGTTCCTGAACTCTCCAAAGACACTTTGGCCCCCCAGCAGCCTGGCCTGTGGTTCCCCACTATGCTCACTATTGAGAAGGCCAGCAGCAGCAACAACAACAAAAACACGATCATCTTTGCAAAAGTCAACATCCTCAGTGTCACAGAAACTGTAGTTTATAACTGAAAACTGGACTAACAGGTATGCAAATAGAACAACTACTTTAGGTGATGAGTCCTGTCACCACACAAAACCTTTATTCAAGGCACCAGTTAATGAAAACACACTGTACATTATCATATGATGGATATATTACCATACATTGTGTTAGGTTGCATAAAGGTAAACTATAATGTTGATAGCTGGTAGACTATCTGTGCACTTGGCCTGTATAGGTAGCATTTTCCAAACAACTACTCTCCGGCTCACTGGCGGAGCTTTGCATGCAACACATGGAGCATCTACCATGGTTGCATTTATATCAGTCTGTATCTTTGACTACATTCGAATAGGAGGCTTTGATACATCTATGTGACCTTAAAAAGAGACAAAAAATATATACAGTAGTTATACATTCACATGGCAGTGATAGGCAAAAATGTAAAAGACACAGATGGCTTGAATGAGGCTGCTTTTAAGTGCTACATTGTATGTGTCTTTCATCCTTTTCTAACAGTCTGAGAACATGAATAAGTGTGATCCACACTGTGTCCTTCATCTTCATGAAAAGATTTCCTTCTCCATTTAGAGCCATGGAAGGAAAATAAAGTCCAGCGTTGACACCCCACAGACCCTGTGGTGTTTCAGCATGTCACATAGCTCGTTATTTGCCACTTCCCCTCAACACTCAGAGAAAAGGGTCCAGCATTGTAACTTTCGTAACAGCAAGAGGTACAATGTTGTGTCTTTTTTTCTGGGACTGTTTTGTAGTAATAGGGGGTCAGGTTTTCCCAAAAGGTTACTAGCAATGGCATCTCTCCATCCAAGGCCCAGCGATACTCCTCATCTCTTAATGCCTTTGATAACTCCACACAGTGTCCTTTCACAGTCCTCCGTCTATAGCTGGGTGACTTTGGTAGAGCGCCTGGTCCTCCTGTCTCGACGTTGTGCGGCAGGGAGGTGGCAGTAACGTGGCGACCATCCTCGGGACTTCCTCTTGATGCTACGTGGCATGCTAGGGTCTGAGGGGGCTGGTAGTCAGGCCTCCTCGGCTGTGGCGTCTATCCCAGCGTAGGTGAAGTTCTCAAAAAGAGCCATGTTCACATAAGCCTGGAAGATAGGGGGAAGCTTATGATTTAAGATTTTAAAACATAAAAATATGAAGGATATTTGGGCGCACACTGGAGGTAAGATTCTTCATCTGTGTCTTAATGCTGAAGCCTCGTAATGCATTCATGTCATATCGTACGGACCACACATTGAAAACTACAAAAGTGCCACCAAAATGGTACCAAATGGCTGCAAAACTACAATTTGCAGTGTTTTAGTGTGATAAATTCCCAACAGTAACACCCTGTATGTAACTTGATAACCAACAAAGCGAACTTTAGACTACATTTTTAAGTATCTGATGTGAATTTGGTTTTAGCAATGGGGTAGCCATCTTGGAGTAATGTTTGAACAACAGGACATTTTCCTATTCTTCCCTTTCTGCAGACATTGTGTGAATGCAGCATTACCTTCCTTGCCTCCTGCATCCTGTTGAGCTGGACTGAGATCTGGGAGAAGGGGGGTCTCTCATAGGGCCGATCCCTCCAGCACTGCTTCATCAGCTCATAGCTGGACAGAGAGAGAGACATTGATGAACAGGGTAGAACAGAGGACAGGAAGACAGGATAAGCTGATCATTAGCTCCAAAATGCTGACTACTTACACCTCATCATCACAGTTTTTGGGCTTTTCCATCCTGAAGCCTTGTGGCAGTTTCTCATAAAGCTCAGCGCACGTCATCCCACAATACGGTGTGCCACCTGACACACACACACACACACACACACACGCACACACACACACACACACACACACACACACACACACACACACACACACACACACACACACACACGCACACACACACACAAACACACACACAAGAAGGAGAGATATTACGTTTATTATGGTGATTATGGTTCAAGGAATGGCAAGGTTCCTCACCATCATGTTACCACCACAGGTTGTATGCTTACTTACCTAAGCTTACAATTTCCCAGAGGAGAACACCGAAAGACCACCTGGGAGAGAAAATGCAGAAATGGACAGAGATGTTTGTAAAGTAGGAAAGACAGGGTAAGAAAATATATGGGGTTTGTTAGGAACATCTGAAAATAATCATTAACTTAATGTCTTCACCTGGGACTTCCTTTGTTGATCATATTAGGTTAAAATGTTGCAAATAAACCAGCATCATCTCAGACCTGCTAATCTACGTATACAGCTAATTATTTAATATTTTGAATCCAGTACAATGCTTGCATTATGAAGGTAGAAATGCTGCTGTTGCATGTGAAATGTCCTGATTTTCACATTTTTACAATGCACTGCATAGGAAAATTTGAACATTTGAATAATTAAATATACACTACCGGTCAAAAGTTTGGGGTCACTGAGAAATTTCCATTCCACTCTATTATGGACAGAATACCAGCTGAGATCAGTTGCATTGTTTTTTTAAGCAGGGCAGCAGTTTTCAGATTACACTATGTGCTTACAAAATGGCAAAAGGGTTCTCAACTGTTGTAGAAAGCAGTGGCTGATCTTTAATGCAATATCTACATTGCCCATTATCAGCAACCATTCATCCAATGTTCTAAAGGCACATTCTGTTTACTAATCATTTTAAAAGGCTAACTGAGAAAACATTGGAGAACCCTTTTGCAATTATGTAAACACATAAAATCTGAAAACTGCTGCCCTGGTTAAAAAAACAATGCAACTGATCTCAGCTGGTATTATGGTATATGGTCTATAATGGAGTGGAATGGAAATTTCTAAGTGACCCCAAACCTTTGACCGGTAGTGTATGTACAGGAATTCAATGATAATGCAGGTTTTCTTAACATCATTGACAAGAAACCACTGTCTGAACAACAACAAACCACCTTCTTTCCTGCGATCTGATTAGCGACAGAGAAATGCTACTTGTTTCACATGTCACAATGCCATGTGTCATTTGAAAAGACAAGTGTTGTTTGTGCTGTCGGCCTGTCCCTTTTGTCTTTGTTTATCTCTTCTCCCTCTGTCTCAGATCTTGTTCTCCACCTCTCTCTCACAATTTGTTTCTCTTACTAATGTTTACAACTCTCTGACCCTACAGGGAGCCTTCACACTTCTTCCGTTAGCTGTCCTACGCTCTTCAAGCTTGTTCGCTGTGTATAAATAGGCTGCAGTTGACAGACCAAGTCTGTCTGCTAAGGTGTACCCCAGGCTTCCTGGTCGTGCTTATCAGTTACACAACACACTGTTACCACGCCACCAGTGACAGAGGGATGATTTGTTTGCAAGCCTGCCATGCCACTCAATATGTCCTAACAGCTCTCTGAGCAGTTTCAAATACAGATATAATTGAAGCTCTCGCGTGACAAACTTAGCATGCCTTAAAAACTCCACCTGTTGCAGTGAGTGCAATAGTTAAAGTCAGGAATTATGTTAGTTAAACAGATAAGTTAACACTGTACTGTACACTCACACATCACTCTTGGTCGTATACACGCTGTAGTTCAGGGACTCAATGGCCATCCAGCGTACAGGCAGCCTCCCCTGAAAGCAAACAGATTCATGTGACACTTACTTCTATGTTGACATACAGTATAAACTTGCTCACACATGTGAAGAGTTTGATTGTGAATATTAAAACATAAAATATATAAAAAGGAATAAATAAAGTAAAATATGCTTCAATCCGTATTATAAAATTATGATCCACACTATGCTGCAGTTGATGGTTTTTACACATGACTGCCCTCTACAGGTCATCCCACATATTATCAGAATCTCTCAGTTGCTGTCTAAACCATAGACAGTAAAATTAATGGACACAGCGACAACATAGACTTCGACGGAGACCAGTGAAATTCAATTAGAAGCAGTTTTCCGGTGATGGCTGAGCGTACTGCGCAGCCTCAAACTGAGCTTGGCGACGTAGATGTGATGTGAGAAACCTGTCTGAAAGTTGTAAGTCTTCTGGTAGCTGTGCCGAGAGAAATCTGAATGTTACTTCATATGAATTCACTTGCCACATACTGAAGAATTTCCAATCCATCAAAACATTGCTGAAATATTTTGTTCCAATACTTTCATCTACTCTCTATGGGCTTCTCTCTTGATTGATTGTAGTGTCAGCCTATTTTTACAAAAACGCCTGCTACGGGGCCATAACATACAAGGTAATGGAGCCTTTTACACATTGTTGTGTTTCTTTAGAAATAAACAATAGACAAATAGAGTCTTTAAACAAAATGAATGGCAGTCAATGGAATGCTAGCGGCAGGTGTTGGCTTGTTAGTCTTAGAAACTCCCCATAGGAGGTACACTTTCCGGATGCTCGCTTACCCCCTTGGTCTAAACAAAGCCCTTGTTTAGATTGTTTGATTGCATTTAACTTGACATGAGACCAGTAATTTACTGTCAGCTTGCAATAAATCCTAGTAGTAAGTAGTAGTTATAAGTAATTCATCTTCACAATAAGTTGTTAGTTACAAATAATAAAGTACTTTTTTAACAATGGTATACTAATTAAGTAATAACCATTGTGTGGCAGGCAACAAATTGACTGACAGGCTAAAGATATTACAATGTCACAAATGTATATAACGTGCAGATATTTACTGGTTAATGTCTGTTGCAGTTTGTTTGTGCCTGTGTTGATTAGAGCTGCAAAGATTAATCGATTAATCCATTAGTTGTCAACTATTATATCATTCTGCAGATATTTTGATAATTGATTAATTGGTTCGAGTCATTTTGGATGAAAAAAAAAAAATAATAATAAAGTTTTTAATAAGAATAATAAAATAAATAAAGTAAATATTCTCTGATTCCAGCTTCTTAAATGTGAATATTTTCTAGTTTCTTCACTCCTCTGTGACAGTAAACTAAATATCTTTTCAGTTGTGGACAGAACAAGACATTTGAGGACGTAATCTTGGTCTTTGGGAAACATTAATTGACATTTTTTTTCAATCGACAATGGAAAAAGCCCTAGGTGTTGATTAGTATTTTGCTATTTTACAGAACCTCTAGTTTTTGTCTTCTAAATGTGAGCATGTGTGTGTGTGCATTACAACAACCAATGTGATTGCAGTTGTCATACCCCTCTCTCTCTCCCCCCGTTTCCAGTCTGCCTCTTCTCTGTCAACTATCCAATAAAAGTAAAAATACCCACAGAATTATAAATAAAGTGGAAATACATTGAATACATTGTCTTCAAAACAGCTAGTGACCTCTGTTGGCTGTTTTCTGAAGGAGAACATGTGTATGACACGACCACTCACCATTGTCTTCTTAACGTACACTTCCTCACCGCGGGACAGGCCGAAGTCTGCAATCTTCGCCACCAGGCTGTCCCCTACAAGAACATTTCTGGCTGCCAAATCCCTGTGGATGAACTAGTACAAAGTGGAAGAGAGGAGAGGCGTTATTACTGGTAATAATACTAGGCCTAATGCATGAACCCTTTACACAGAAACATCATGATTATATATGTTTGAACAGAATTTTCTTTTTCTTTTTCTCAAAGGTTTTGTTTTATTGAAAGTTGTAAGTTGAAAAGGACACTCTTTTAACTTTTTAATTTAGTAACTAAAAATGTCATATCTGGAGCTGAATGATGTAATAGCTCAAGCAAACCTTATAAAGTGTTCTTCTAAATGGACCAAAGACATAAACAAACTTCTAATATAATAACATGCTTGGGTAATATAACACAATTACGTCATTAAACATATAAGATATTACTTAAAATGGGGTGCAACATATGATGCATCAGTAATAATGGAATAGCTCAATAATTGCAGCTACTTTTGACATGTTTAATGCTGTCAGCTTTATAACATCTACAAAATACTTTAGTAAGCACTATGAGTATGAAGTAGTCAGGACAGTTATAATAATTGAATTATGTTGCAATCAATAAGATATATAACTGATTGCATTACATTGTTACAGCTCTGCCCCATTTGTGTTTTTAATGAAGCCCTTAAAAATAATTTAATCACTTTTGTTTTAAGTCATTTAATTACTTTTTCAACATCAACTGTCAAGGGGCCATTTGATGAAAAAGCCTGTTATGAGAACTTGGAATAAAAAAAATAAAAAAAAATAAAAAAACACTTTTCCACACAAATTAATATACAAGCAGCCACCCACATACTCCTCCTACCTGTTTGTCACTTAGGTAGTGCATCCCAGTTGCCACGTCTACAGCGAACTGCAGCAGCTGCTGGGAGGTGAGGGTGGAAGCAGTGCCATGCTCCTTGGCAAAGGCAGGATCGGTCTCCAACACTCGACTCTTCCTTAAGAAGTCCAGAAGGTTACCATAGGGAGCGTATTCGATGGCTATGTACAAGTAACCTGAAAAAAACAGAGAGGGAGTAACATTACGAAGAGGAGTTTACCCTGTTACATACCTACAGTACTACAGTATAAGGGATACCTAATAAATGTGCCATACATGTCCCTTTTCCATGATGTTTAATGTGTTAATATGAGATTTAAAATTGCTTTGGGGCAATACATAATGTATTCAACATTACAGAAAATGTCATGGTGATTAATAAAGTTAAGGCTGATGCTAATAAACATTTCATTTTCTATCTGTACAAGTTATTAGCAGCTCAGCTCCCAAAAAACTGTGACAATGAGCATGGCTGGCCTGCATACAATAAGTCGGTAAGAGACCCAGTTACAGTTGGTACGGGGCTTAGCCTTCAACAGTTCCATCTTGACACAGACAGAGGTAAACCAGACCTTTTTATGAAATCCTCAACCAGATGGTTTGTTAATAGATGGCACATTCCTACAGGTCATGAAGTATTTGTGCTTGTTGGAAGGGATTCATGGTGAATTTACCAGGACCAGAAAGAGTGCCAACACAATTAGTTAATACCATATGTGGAAGGAAAGAATAACAGGGCAAGAGACAGACTGACCAAAGAACTGGAACATAATATAAGTATGTTCCTTCTCAGCTACAACAACTTATGTTAATCAGGACATGCTGTGTTTCCTGCAGCAACGTCTTTCCAAACCAATTTTATTTTCTCAAAATGAAACACAAATGTCTTTATATCAAACCAAGCATATTAGCACAATATATTACTATATATATATGGGGAAAGATATATGATGTTGTTTCCAGTTATACACTTTCTTACCGAGATCTGGAATGTTGACTAACATTAGATATCAACATTGTGAAAGAATTAGGTGCGTGAAGGGGTCATTCAGCATTAAAATGTTGAACTTAGGAGTTATAGATGGTTGATCTCTGCCGACCTATGTTTAGAGTGTACAATTAATCAATTAATTAGTTCTTGTCCTGAGACCAACTTTATTAAAACAACTCTATATGTGTATTTAAGGTAGTATATCAGCATATAGTCTCCACAGAGGTTGGTAAAAATGTTTTGCTATAAAAGCTGATGCAGAGGATGCTGACTATTTTGTTTTTCAAACTTTATCTACCCCTTACATTTGAGTATCTATCAAATAACTTCCATGATCATTTCCTGACGTTCAACCGTTTGATGCTGAATTACCCCTGCACACACCTAATTCTTTCACAATGTTGATATATAAAGAATCAATTTGTTCCAGATCTCGGAAAGATGAGAAAGTGTATAACTGAAAACAACACCATATATCTTTCCCCTTTAAACTAAATAATTACAGACAGATGCTGAATGGATCAAATTAATAAAAGCCTGAAACCAGAAGACAGAAGCAGAAAACTCCCAAAATGCCAAAAACAGCTATTGAGTAACAGCTATTGCTACCACTGCAGGCCACTTTCTCTGTTGCAATAAGACATTGTAACAGCTTGGGCAAAGGGAGAGGCAGCACTGGGAAAACAAGTGCAAACTGTATGTCAAAGAAGTATTACTCCCTGGAAGCATGTATTTCTTCTTGATCTCTTTCCTTTTTTATTTTCACATTTATCTTCCAGCCCGCTTTCCTCCCTCCCCTTTTCCTTACAACAATCATTTATTCCTTCCTTGCTTTCTCACCCTCTACTTCCTTCCTCTTTTCCTCCATTTTACAATCAGTTTGCAGGTTGAGCACCAGGCCAGTCTTTCCATACTGTAAATAGAATATGCATGTCTTAACCTTTCAAATTGTTTTTGTATAAACTTAATCCAATATACTGTTGTGTTACTTATGACTGTTCAAAATTGAGCTATTCATAAGCATGAATACTGTCTTTTTGTACTCCTTTCACTAAATAAAAGAAGTGAACCTGAGTTAAACAACAGATTTAACACATTAGTCAAGTGCTACTTGAAATTGAAACCAGTGGGGAGACACACTGAATAAGTCAGATGTTTATTTTTCAAGGCTGGTTTTGTAATGTCCTCACTGATTTACTTCCCATACTAGACTTCCTCTCGCATATGTTATCAATCTTTGATCAAACGAAAGCAATTGAATTATTTAATGCATAAGCCATCAGATGGGGCTGTGAGAAACTGATACTCCATGGTAAGACCTGGGGCCAAGGAAACCTTATACACATACACAAATACATGACACAGCCGTATGCTTGTGAGCAAATGGACAAATCAAACAGAAAGTCATTGTGCAAAATGCTTCTGGCAGGAAAGGATTATTTAGCTTGGACACATGCTGCTGCTTTCCAGGTGCAGATGACAGAGGATCAGATGGGAGTGTCTCTTTGGATCTCAAGCAGAAAGAATTTAACCTGTTCCTTTACAGTACTACATACAGGGCTACATTTAGTAAAATCAGGATAGATAGAAGTAGGATTGGGTCAGGATATTTTCTGCAAGACACTGACTAGTATGTCCTTCCAAAAGTCAATACTGACACATTATGACACATATTCTGGTATTGGGAAAATATTTTTAGATAATTTGAATATTTGGAAAGTCTCCACAATACATACCAATAAACTATATTAATTAATATTAATGACCATACAACATTCAAGCACAGGAAAGACATTGCTAAACTTGCTATGGATGAAACCACAACACGGAGCTCACATATGGATCACAATGGATCATCTACATAACAACTGAACAAACTCCTCCCGCTGATAAAGACTGTGTGATACTGTGTTGAACGCTCCAGAGAAACTAATAGTAAGTGGACCTTAAATTTGGTTTTGCGTTGTTGTTATTATTTCAGATGTATGATGCATATGATAAATAATAAGGTAATACCACCATTGGTTTATGTTGTAGCATATTACATAAATGACCAATGTCCACCAAATGACAAGTAGAATATACAGTATATCACACAATTTATTAAGGCCTAGATGCTAAATAAGGAAAGGCAACATACAAACAAGCTTCTTAGTTTTGCACCCGACAGCCAATAGATTTGTACGACCAAAAACAGTATTACACGTCATAACCATCAATATTTCTTTAAAAGCCATAACTCGAAAGCTCATCAATATCCATTAAAGCCACTAGGTGTCACTCACTCACCTCTATTCTCACAGGCCCCTATCAGGTTGATGATGTTGGGATGCTGGCCTAGTTTACACAGCACCTCCAGCTCCCCTGCAAAGTCTCTGTGGTCATTCTCTGAGGCAAACTCTGCAGGAAGATCAGCATGCACGGCATCATTAGACGAAGTGCAAGCAAAGTAGCTTCAGTGTGTTTGTATGTGATGCATGTACAGTATTTCTAGGGTATCTCGAGGGCATGCATGAATGCCTTACCTTTCAGCATCTTGATGGCTGCACTCATTTTGCTGCCATCCTTCTTGATCATTGCTTTGATGACCTGGTTTTGAAACAGTTGTTAGCTTAAATGTTTAACCAAGTGAATAAAGTAAACCAACTAAAAGAGAAACTTTTAAAATATTCTGAAAGCACATTAAGAGCCCAAACACCTGGCCAAAGTTGCCCTCTCCGATGACATCTTCAAACTTTATGTCCTCCCACTCCAGGATTGGATAGGTGAGTGGCTCTGGTGTCGGTTTGGGCCTCCGTGTCAGGGTCAAAGTTCCTGAGTTAAACTGCAGAATAGTCTCCTCACCCTGGAAGTATAAACATTCTTGAGCTTGGCAATACAGACAAATATATTTAATTTCTTGACAGTAAGAGTTTCTCAAAAATATGAGATCTATCAGATCTGATATTATGTCAATTAAGAATGAGTAAACCCCTCAGCTTTCTGAAATTCGGATCCTTACCGATCCAGACTGATAGGTGAACGTGCGCCGACGGTTGAGCAGCGTCTTGCGGATGAAGAAAAGAGCCAACAGTGCCAGCAGGATAGTCACACATGTGACAGTTACCGAGCCCACCACTGCCACCAACAGCTGGTAGCTGTCCCCAGCAGGCCTCCCAGCCACACCCTGGGTGGTCGGGGTTAAACTCTGAAGGCCTTTTTTTTGGCAGCGGGGAAGAGATGGAAAGAGAGGACAGAGGGGCAGGATGGAAGATGGATAGGAAAAACCAAGTAGGGAGATGGAGATGATTTTCAAACAGTGGAGATAAATAGGCTGTCTATCTATTACAATCCTGAATAAATTCCTGTCCCAGGGTGGGTGGTCTTGTTCTACGCCACCTGGGAAAAGCCCAATTTTGGCCACAAGAACAGTAGTGTAGAAATTTTCCACTGGGAGCTATTTTTAGCGTGAAGGGAAAATAGATGTGTGCCCCATAAACTATAAAAGTCTTTTATTATATCAGTACACTGGTTTATTCATTCATTTTGAAAAGATGAATCATTGTAGTAATCCAGGAATTGTACATTTTTGCTGTAATATTGCTGCCCTGGTGTGCCAACCCAGAGAGGAAAGGCTTACAACAAGATTTTCTCAAACTTTTCTGGTCTGACATCCCATAGTTAGGTCCCAAATTTTCGTCATCAGTATGAAATAATCAATCAATTTCAAAATGTCAGTTTTAGAAATGCTGGATAAAGGTGGGTGAGCAGACAGTAACTTCCTACTCACCATCCCCTTGTGTCATCGCCTGAACAAACTTGCTCCACTCTCCCGGCACTTTGGAGAAAGCCCTCACTCTGAACTGGTAGAGTGTGCTGCCGTTGAGTGCTGTCACATCTTTTGTGGTCTTGTTTCCATCATCTGTGTCCACCCAAGGGTGAGGCGTCCCTTGGCCAACTGGTTGGTACTCTATGATGTATTTAATGATGCCTCCATTGGAATCTTCAGGGGGCTGCCACTTCACTTGAATGGCTGACATAGACAGAGGCAGGGCCTGGATGTTGCGTGGGGATGATGGACCTGAGACACAGAGACATTATCACAGTTAGGGCAATCAACAGTAATTCTGTAAAACTATATTCTACAATGTAATTACAGCTCCAGTGACAGGCTTTAACGCTTTGGTGCTCTGGGAAAGTTTTAACACCAAAGACAAGGGTTTAATAGCATCCATTGCCTTTCTGACTGACATTGTTCTAACTTGGATTATGCATTTTATTCCTTACCTTTTTCTTTTTAGCTGCTAATCGTATCCTCAACTCAATTAAAGTTTGTGGGCAGAGAGAGAGTCACCAAGCAATGAGCAAGCACCAATTCCATTTTTCTTTTAAAAACAAGTGAGTGTTTAAAACAAATGTAAAAAGCTTTAATCATCCCACTTTTTTATTGTTTATTTACCACTAAAACAATACGTGTGAGCCTTTACATACAACATACTCTATATTGTGTTAGGCCTCTTATTTTGCCACAAACCACTGTAAATGCATTATAAACTGCATTTAGAAGGAGCCTTCCTTGCAGCTTATTAACAGCAGAGTTTCTAGTTACCCTGGCTGTTGATGCGGAAGTGGTAGTGTTTGGAGGGCGGCCCCTGGCTGCCACAGTTGATGAGGCGCACCACCACGGTGTAGTCTTTCTGGTACTCCAGGTTGTGGAACTTTGTGGAGAGCACAGTGAGCAGGGTGGTCTTCTCCAGTAGTTTCTCACTGTAGGGCGGCGGCCCGAAGAGCTGCACTAAAAAGCCACTGGCTGTGTCAGCATTAATGCCATTGTTGGCGGGCAGTCGCCAGCGTACAGTGGCATTGCGGCCTTCCACCGAGCTGATGTCAATCTCAGGTTGAACTGTGGGCTCTGCAGCGACAGAGAACACAGGATGAGCTGAGTGGACTAACAGCTCCTTGGGAATTTCTCTCACTACGTCAGTCACTGTTCCCTCAAATTGACCCCTGAGCTTCTGAGGGACAGATAAAGTTCTTTGAAGTGAATTGGACGGTTACCTCAATTTATATTTCAATTGGCTGCCGTACAGTTGTTAGGACTGTAAGCTCACAAGCAAGAAAGTACTAGCTTTAAATATTGGTCTTGGTCCTTTCTGAATTTACCCCCATGGTTCATGTGGGTTTTGTAACGGTGCTCTGGTTTCCCCACACAGTCCAAAGACATGCAGTTTGATAGGAGATCTGAATGTGTTTGTATGTCTGTGCCCCAAATCCAAACTGCATTCTAATTCTAAGCAGGCTTTATGTAAGTAGTCTGTTCACATGGGGAAAGTTGCGTTTTGGCCAAGTGTACAGTATAGGCCACGGCAACCAATAGATGAATGGCTACCATAAATACAGTATTTTTAAATGCAGATTTCATTTTTGTGATAGGCATTTTTAAATACAACATCTCACTCCATAGTCTTAAACTGTTGTGTGGTCCTTTTCAAAGGCGTACAAGTCACTATTACAAATAGTTTGTGCTTGTGCAAGAGACCAACGTTCCCTTGTAACAGACACAATTTGTTCCATTTCAGACATTGACCACATATTGCCAAAGAGTCAAACTCAATATAACGATAAAACTATGACAACCCAAAACAACAATTTTCCCATTTTAGTTTTTTTTTTTACTTCTGTACTCACACACTCAGATATGCTCTCTCCCTCTACACCACAATCAGTGAGGAATTAAATCCCTGACTCCCTTGTGACTCCTAGCTGACTGATGACAAAGGTTTGTTTTTTGTTATTGTAGTTTTGATCCCATAGGGTCTTCATTTTATTTTTAGCAAAGAAGTGCCCACGGATCATTTCAGGCCACTGGTATCTTTTTATATTTATCCCATACTCGAGTCATCAGGACAGATATGATCACTGGGGAAAAGACAACTGGCTCCTTCGTGCCTGGGAAAAGAACTGCTCAGCAAACTATTAGTCTAACCAGACGCAAGATAATTGTGCTTGCTTAAGTTCTGTGATCCAGCGATTTGTTCCCAGGCAAGATTTCCTGAAAAATATACTCATGTTCAGATGTGTGTGATCCCAGTTATCTGTGGGTCTTACCGGGACAATCAGTCTCCATGATGGCCTCTGGCCCCGGGGGCCCCTCTCCGCCTTCCCCAGAACGACTGAGCTGGACACGGACGTGGTAGCGGGTTGAAGGCTCCAGGTTCATCAGCGTGATGGGCTCTTTGTCACTATAAACTGAATGAAAGTGGATGTAGGAAATGCTGATTATATTTTATTGATAGTTTTACAGCAGGAGGTTTTGCTAACATTTTGCTTAACCCATACATCTATAGAAGTATTATAGACACACAGAATATAAATAAAATTATTTAAAAAAAAATCTGAGGTTACACTTTTTCCTTGTTAGTTATATGATGAATTGCTTTAGGGTGAAAACAGCCAGACACTTGAACTCAGGACGTGACGCACACTCTATGAGCAGCTTTATTTCTTCACATAACCTGCAGTATTTTGGTTGTTCTCCATCAGCATTTCCGTTAAGTATTAGTTTTATTATGAATTGGAGCAAAAAGCAATGATTTGCTTCCCTCTGTAATTGTAGATTACATATTCTAACCTAATCTTATAAAGTGCTGAAATAATAGTTATTACTGGTTACTACAATATTTACTTTTGTTACTACTATAGAATGAAGTACAAGTCAAAAATAATCTTCTGATAATGTTGCTTCCTCTGATAAAGGCTGACTACATGACACCTTTGAATGATATCTTACCTATGATGGAGGACCAAGAGTCTCCGTTTTCCACAGGCTTGTAGAGAAGCCTGGTGGAGACAATAGGGCCGTCTCCTCTGTGGGAGTCCACCGGCATCACCAGCAGCTGCTTACTCCTTTTTTCCAGCAGTTTGGGAGCAGTAGTGGGCACAGGGGGCTCTGAGTAGACACAGCAAAACATGTGTTGCTGTTGTGCAATGTGCCTGCATACTGGAAATGGTCACAAAATAATATATATTTCCTCTCTGTTTATAACTTTACTCAAAAGGAACCAGATACACAGACCTTTAATGGTGAGGTTAAACTTGAGGGAGTCCTGGCCTCCATTGGTGGATACCCTGCACTCCCACAACCCTCCTTGTTGAGCGCTCAGACGAGGGATCTCAAACAAGGCTGTACTCTTATTCGAGTCCATGACAGTGCGAGAAGCCTGAGAGTAGAACATAACACACAATAGAATGCGATGCAAGATGAAAAGAAATAAACATTGACTGGACCTATTCTTGCTGCTGCTTGGATTTGCGCTAAGAACGGCCTCATTCTAAGAGATTTCTTTTTTTCCTGTGTGAAGTGCTGGTATCAGATTGCTTTTATTATCTGTGTGCATCCATGTCCCAGAAATGCTTGTCACTAATTTAGCTCTGGTGAGCTTATTCCCTGGAGTCCTGGAGTTTTTTTCGCCCAGCAGTTTTCCTTGGATTAGGGTGGCACCTAAATCATGGTTGCAGCTGTCGCCATGGTCTTGCTCCGCGCCCTGCTATGCCCTGCTATGCCCTGCTATGCTCTGCTACAACCTGCTACGCTCTGCAGTGCCCTGCTAGTCCCTGCTACGTCCTGCTATGCCCTGTAGTGCCATGAACTACTACAACTACTATTTTTAGTTCCATTATCTTTATTGTGACTATTATTGCCACTGTTCATCACACCCCCAACTGGCACTGTCAGACACCGCCTACCAAGAGCCTGGGTCTGTCCCAGGTTTCTCTCTAAAAGGAAGTTTTCCTCACCACCCAAGGTTTCTCCCTAAAAGAAAGTTTTTCCTCTCCACTGTCGCATTAAATGCTTGCTCTTGGGGGAATTACTGGAATTATTGGGTGTTTGTAAATCATAGAGTGTGGTCTGTAAAGTGTCTTGAGATAACTCTTGTTATGATTTGATACTATCAATAAAATTGAATTGAATTGAAACAGCACAGAAAGAATAACATAATTTGAGCATGTCTCTTGAGCATGTCTCTTATAGGCAACACATGGTGACTGCTGCACTGTAGAGTGATACAGCCTTATCTGGTCAGGCCATTGTGTTGTTGACTTCCTCTGCGCTTGACTTAACCTTGTAATCATCAGCCCAATCTTAAAGGCGTAGTACAATTTAAATTTATTCTTTAGCTGATGGCACTGCACCCAACAATGTTCACAGAGATTTTACAAACTGGTTTATTTATTTTATTTAACATTGTTTAGAGTGACTCATTACCTTTTACACATTTAAAGGTGTTTACATTTTGTGAAGTGTTGGTTACTGGCTTTCTAGCTGAGAGTTAGATGAGAAGAGCAATACTGCGCTCATGTCTGTGCGTTAAGAACCAAGAGGTGACCTTAGCTTAGCATAAAGACAGAAAAACAGCTAACCTGGCTCTCTCCGATTTGGTGAAACATCATAAAAAATTTACAATTATATAACAATAACCATGATATGATGACGACACCCTTGGCCAACTGTCAAGGCACCAACTTTGGAAACTGTACTGTACTAGATCACCCTCTTCCTGTGTGGCCTTGTATTTAATCTCTGCCTGACTACCTTATCTTAAGTTTCATCCAACCTGTGTGTTTTGTTTATTTTCATTCAGGCGTGTTGCAAGCAATTGCCGGCCTTTCTACCTTGATCACAGTGCTGTCCAGCTTTCGCAGCTCAATGCTGTTGTGGCTGGGCAGGGGGTTGCCTGTAGCTGAACAATAGATCTTGGGGCTGGAGTTTAGATTCCACTCCAAATTACCATCCAAATTCAAGATCTGGGGAGCCTTGTCTGAAAATGGAGAGAGGCATGGAACAGAGATTGAGAAAAGGCAATGTCGATAGTGACAGAGGAAAACTATGTGAATCACTGGATAGGAATCAACGTATTTCAAAACAGTTATTATCCCGAAAATAAAGCCATAGCTGTCCATAGCTAATGGTATTTTCAAAATTCCCAACCTAAATATGTTTTGTTAGGAATTCAAAATATCTCCAAAGATTATGTTTTATGTTTAGCTTGTGCACGAAGATAAACTGAAGAAGTGCAATATTGACAGTTTCAGGTGCAGACACGTCGGCCATTAAAGCTTGAAAACTTAAAAGAGAAGAAACAAAATGGTTGCAGACTCAAGGATTTACATGCAAATAAATTCAACCGTTTCACCAGACAAGCTGGCTTCATCAGGGTTTCACTGGGGTTCTGTCATAAACTCTGATGAAGCCGACTTTTCTGGTGAATGTTTAATTAAACTGCGTGTAATCCTGGTATGTGCGACTGTGTTTTGTGAGTTTTGTAACTTGGGCATGCTACTAAATGTTTGCTGTCATGATGAAGAAGAAGGTGGTGGTATTTGGTGAGCAGGATGATGAAAAGTGAAATGGGCCGTGCAGTGATAAGGAGAAAGAATATATTTAGAATACAGTATTAATGCAGTCAATTCCATTCCGCAGAAGAGGCGGGGTTAAATGAAAGAAATGGAGCAAAAGAAGAATTAATATGATGGGGTGATACCTACCTGACTTCTCACAGTTCTGTCCTCTCCATCCTGTCGGACACTGGCATCCACTGAAACGGTTGCAAACTCCTCCATTCTGGCATTGACAGCTCAGGCCGCAGTCTGGTCCATACATGTCACTATAGCAGGCTGACAACAGTAAACAGAAAACTATATTGCATTGTGTGACACACGCAAGAGTAAAAACACATTATTAAACCTATAGGCATATTACTTTAATTAAAAATTCAAATGATGCAGTGCTCACCCTGCTCACAGCGGCTGCCGAACCAGCCGCTGGCGCAGGAGCAGCCGTAAGGGTCTGGTAGGCAGAAGCGAAACCCCTTGCAGTTCAACTCGGGGCCACATGACTCCTGGCAGTTTCGGCCAAACATTCCTTCTCTGCAGGCTGCAAACCATCAGAGAAAGACAAATTCACAAATGTGTTTATTTAAATTCCTTGAGTATTGCTGTATCATGCCTCAACCTGCCTTACAAAACACCACAGAGGACAGAGTAGCTAGTCTGCCAGTGTACTCATCTGACTGTAACCCATAGATTTTTAATGTACAGTTATATTTGATTGCATTATTAAAAGACAAACTGCTTAGACATGGTTATTACCCAAAGGCTGTGAAGATGTAATGCTTATCTAATGTCTGTCCTTTAAATGAAGTGGACCTCACATGGAGTCTCCTGACTTTAAGTAGTAACAGCTCAACACACGCACACTAAATAACAATTGCAGTGTCAAAATGTACCCAATTTGGATCGATATAGCACAGACAGATTGACTTTGACTTGAATTTCTACTACTATTGTGTGAGCACGTTGTATTGAGTAGTACAGTACAAACCTGTCTCACATCGCGTCCCCATGAATCCTGGAGGGCAGATACAGTCTCCATCGACATCGTGACACCATCCGCCGTTAAGACACTCCGGACAGTCCTTGTCACAGTAAGGACCCCACTTCTTACTGGGACAGTCTACAGAGAAAAAGAGTTTTCTTTCCTTAGAAAAGTACACAAAATGTATAAAGTGTGAGGTGTAAAATCCATACATGTTATGTGTACAGTTTGTTTGAACCTCCCTGTAAAATAAGTTTCCGCTTTCAGGCGATTGAGCCCGAAATCATTTTCAGAGTGCACAGAAAAAGAAAGACAAAAACGCTACTGCATCTTGCAGAGAGAGAGACATAGAGAGAGAGAGGAGAGAGAGAGAGAGAGAGAGAGAGAGAGAGAGAGAGAGAGAGAGAGAGAGGGAATAGGGGAATCTCAAAGCAGAGCAGGTGGAGGGTGGAGATGGTGTTAATACTGTTGATCTCTCTTTACAATAATGAGTTTCAGGAAATGAAACACATGTGCTGTCTCACTAAAGGACATGTCATGTTCCAGCTTGAATATAATAAGCTCAAAACTAACTCAGATATTTTTTTTTGCTGTTATTAAAAGTAGTTAGTAGTAGTAATTAGTAGTTAATTTACATTCCCACATTGTACAATGACATTTGGGGAAATGTTCTTATTTGCTGTCGAGTTAGCTGGACAAACTCTCATGTTTGTCCAGCTGGTTAGCTTAGCTTAGCTTAGCATTAAGACTGGAAACAGTGGGAAACAGCTAGCATGGCTCTGTCCAAAGGTGAACATTTTTTGCCTACCAGCACTTCTAAAGCTCACTAAATCACACATGTATCTCTTTTTTAATCTTTACAGAATAACAAACATTTGTGGCTTACATGTGAATATGACTATTGACTAAATAGTCAATAGTCATATTCACATGTAAGCCACAAATGTTGGCCAGGGGCAGGGACTTTTTACTTATCAGTTTTTGTATTCTTTTTTTTATTATGAGATATAAACCAAATATTCTGTAGTGTCTTCCCTCTTGTGTGCTGTCATTGAAATTTCCTCTATTTATGAGGTGAATAATTGCATGAATGTGAGTAAATATAGTATACTAGTAGTACTCCTAGTATACTAGTATATTCCTGGGGCAGAATGTGTCACATCTGCACCTGAAAAACTTGAGACAATCTGATCCTGAGTGTGTATAAATGGCTGTTTGTTTGTGTGTGTTTCTGTTTCTAAGTGTGTAAATGTCAGGATCCAACAAACCTCTGACAATGAGCCTCATCCAGGCACCTTGAATGGGGCTGTCCCCAACGTAGCTGGCACTGTAGATGCCTTGATTGGCAAAAACTGCGTTCTCCACAGTGAGTACAGCTGTGCGATTGATCACATCGTTCCAGTGAGTCATATAATAGTAGTTTCCTATATGAAACACATACAAAAAAAACATTATTGGCATAGTGTATGTGTCACAAAATAATCTTCTTTTCTTATTTGCACAAGATCCTTGATCATAAACCTGTTAGTGCATGTTTTGTATTAGTGGACAGTTTCTTACTTGCATCCGTCTTGAGTTGTGTGTGATGGCTTACCATTGTACTTCCAGGTTACATCTCTCTTTTGGGAGCTGAGTAGCTGCATGCTGAGGTGAACTGTCTCTCCTTTGTTAGCAGTCAGTGTGAGGTGAGTTGGGACAAAATATGCTATAAAGGAAAACAGATACATATTTTTTCCAAGCATGACACACCATCCAAACTGGACATATAAGAAAACTGTAGACCATAAATGATCTGGTCATAGTTTAGGCTTGGTTAGTAAAATAACTTTTTTGTATAGAATGTATAAAGTCTCAACCCACCTCTACCAAAGTTATTGATCATTGTGACCGTCTCAAGTGGGGGAACTTCCTGAGTGGATTCACAGTAGAAGATACCGATATTATCCAGGTCACGGAAGTCTCTGGCCACTGCATTCTTGTTCCTAACATGTACTTTAAAATGTGGCTTCTTGTTGATTATGAGGATTTTGTTGTCTTTCTTGATGTTCAGCTCAACCTGGTCAAGGCTGCGCTCTCCATTGATACAAGAGATGGAGAAGTGATTAACGTTGGTGACCTCCGCTGTGGAGATCATGGTCAAGTCGATCACAGCATCTGCAGGACAGATCATAGTGTTTGTGATATACAGTACAGGTAAGTTATTCGAGTCATACGGAGCTTGGCTTGATTATCAGACTAATACGATCCACCAAACCTTTTGAGGCAGGAGATTTAGCATCAAGCATTTTCTCTTGTTTAGGTAAGTAAATGAAAAATTCTACCATTTCAGGAGAAGACCCACAACTGCATAGCCTCACATTTTGAGCAAGAAAATAGGCTGTTGTTGTAAATAGGATGTTAAAATTGGCTGCAAGTTATCTGATTCACACAAGAACAGAAAAAAAACATATGTAAATCATGGTCACATCTGTCTCAGCATCTCTATGATGTGATATTGTACTACTCACTCTTCATACAGCACTGTTCAACTCCATTGTTTTTCAAATATCTGAAGTGTTTGGTGTTTTTAGCCCCCAACGTCACCTTCCAGGCAGCGCAGCAATGGTGATAGTTAGGGTTAAGGTGAGGGTTAGCTGCCTGGAAGGTGATGTTGGAGGCTTAAAACACCATTGAGCAATATCTGATGCAAGTTTCAATAGAAATGTTCATTTTCTGATCCATGCTGTAATCTAGTTTCTAACAATGCCATTAGCTCACAATGGACAACATCAGTCACATGACACGTGTGTCAGACTATATGTCAAATATCAAATATGTCAAAAGTTTCACTTCTAGATTAAAGGATGCAGCATGTTTCACATCTGCATTCACCTGACACAGTTGTTATAAAATTGTGCAGTAGAAACGTGAAGTACAGGAGAAAACCATAGGAGATAGTCTGTAGCCCAGAAGTATCTTTTTCTGCCACAGTATGTCTTGAATCTGTATTTTGTATTAAAATGACTTTTTAAATTACAACACTTTGAAACCTGAGATGAGGATTGAGAAACTGGCAATATTTGCCCAGCTTTGTACAAAATCCTGGTTCAAAAACAAAAAAGCCTCTAGGAATGTGATTATTTTAATAAAAGTGCCAAACCCAATACTGTCAGCATTCCTTCTCACTGGTATTTAAGCCCCAGATCCGCAGAACAATGGCAGGAAACATGGATGAGCTCCTGCTTTCCCCAAAGGGTTCACACATCCACACTCTACACTCCTAGGATATTTATGACTTTAACTAAATATATATGATTAAACAGGGTATATTAATAAAATATAAATAATATATATAACATTTCTCAAAAAACAATACCGTGGGGCGACCTCAATATGTTTGCTCCGTTTAAGAGCTAACCCAAACAGCCTTAAAATAAGTTCCCCCTTACCTGATAAATGAAGGAAGCACAATACAAACATCCACAAAATCCTCATGGTATTTATAATCCTCATTGGGGAAAAAAAGGTGTTGTTAATAAATCAGCTTCACAGGGAGAGCTGTACATCCAAAACGGTGACGCTGCGTCACGACGAGTGGTGCGCTTTTTTACGCATAACTTGGCGAATTACCCAGAGCCCCGGTTTAGGTGTAAAATATGTTCGGTAACGACTACGGCGGTCCTGTATAGCTTTCAGAGATGGTATCACGGTCTGTCACACTAAGCACAAGTTGGACCTTCGGTAAAGCTCAGCTTTCTCTGGGTGGGAAAGGAAGGAAGAGCGTCACCAGACAGCGGAGGACTGCTGGCGCTCCAGACCTCCCCGATCCGATTAATGTATTTATGACTTACTTTTTGTTCCAATACAATATGCTAACCACTCTGCTTGTCTTTGCATACAATTGATGATTGAAATACACTACGAATGTATATTGTTTAGCAGTGAACTGACAGTGTGGTTATCACTTTTAATCTTCTGTGGCACTATCAGTGACAGACTGGGATCAAAAAACTGCCCTAGCATTTGCAACACACCGGCCCTATTTTTGTCAACAACCTAGCTTGGAAATTAATAACTCTGCCTTCCAAGTTAATCTTTCAACGCACCTTGCGGCTGCATGCATAAAATAACTTTATAAGTAGTGGCCCATAGAGGTGCGGCCTTTCAGGCATTTGCCCAAATTCCAGATGACCAGTCCGTCACTGGGCACTATTAGCTACTCTAGTTGTAGGCCTACATAAAAAAAAAAAATATGACAATCAAAACTTTAGACGCTATAGATATTACTATCATCTAGTAGTTGATTATATATATATATATTTTAAATGTAGTAAAAATGTGGTTCTGTGTTGTAAGAAACATGTAAAACATGCAAAATGTGAAGCACCAGGACTTTTGCGCATGTCAGGCATTTCAAAATATAACGTTTTTGGAGAATTGAAATCCAAATACATCGTCTACATGCTGATAATTGTATACAGGAGCACAATACATAAAATCTACCCATATTTACAGTTTTTTCCAATTGCTAACACACTAAAATGACATGATTAGCACAATTATTTAAACTGACACACAGAGAGCAAAACCTCTTCTCAAGTCTCCAAAAGTCTAAACACATTTTCTGCTTTACACAAATTTTGCAATTCAAAGTGGCACTTTTTAAATGCACTGAACACGGTTCTCTGCATAAGACACAACAATCTGACATAAAGTCACATATTTGCCATTTCAAGACACTGCCATTCAAAATGACACTACATGAGCTAATTGGCCAATATATGTGCCACCTGGCCAAACACCTCAATGGTTAATGGTTAACACTTTAATCAGGAAGTAAGCACTATGATGCCTCTTTTTTTCTATATATTTTTTCTGCACATTTTCTTTTTCAGTTTACTGTTTTTTTGTGAGCATATTTTTGTTCAGTCCAATGTAAATATATCTGCTGTGCATATGTTGCACTGATTTGTTTGGTGAAATAAAAATGTTTTCTGTTCATGTGAACAATCTGAAGAATTTTCTACAATTTGAACTATTTTAGTGTTATGACAAAGCACACTAAAGATGAGAGTGCTTTTCATTATGGCCAACAGTGTGTAGTTGGTTAGACAAACATCTCGTAACATGAATGAAGTGTGCACCATGTGGTGCAAAAGTTTGATTTTGATAATGCTATATGTAGTTTTGGTTGCAGTGCTTCATTTTGCAGGATATATGAGGTATTTTGCAGTTTGGGTGTGTGGTTTTGTGAATTGTGTTAAGTATTTTGATAAAACCAGCCTAGTTTGCAAAATTGTGTTTTAGCAATTGGAAAAAACTGTAACATGCATGTGTGTGGCCAGGACCTGCACTTTGCATGCCCCATGTGTCCTCTGAGGCTGACATTGCATTTTATTGCTGCCCTGATTTTCTTTGTAAAGATACTGTAGAATAACAAATGTAGCAGCAGCTGGTATCATGTTTTGCCAAATTCAACAGCTTTGTTCTTTCAATTCAATAAGTTGGTTACAGTCCTTGCAGCTTTTATGATCAGCCTCCCCCCTTCCCTCACCGTTATAATCAGTCAGCCTCAGGAAATGAAGAACAATATGCTTGTTGTGTCTATTCTGCCATTTCTGCCCCAATCATTAAAAGTGCTACACTGTCTCACTTTGAAATATCCAGTTGGAAAAACTGCACATGCCTTTTCTCATTTTCGCTGCAAAAACTCTAGGGCTGATTTGATGTTTTCTTTACATTTCCTTGCAGCTTCAGACAATTGACTTGAAGTTGACTCAACTTCTTATTGTTTGAGATATCCTGTTTTCGATTTCAGGAGCTCACACAGCTTTATTTGGCCTGCAAGGAATATTCTATTGTAAACTGGATTGTTAAAAAATACAGAATAAAATTATTATTTTCAAAGCATGGCCACATCTGAAAAAGTAAATAATGTCAAATCCAGTCAATGACAAATAGTGCATGAATTACACACTGAAAACCATAACTAAAGGAGATGTCCTGCTGGAACAATTTAGCTGAGGTAAAGAATAAATTCAAATTAAAACTGAAATGGGTAGACCCAGGTTGGAGCTATTTTGTCTAAAAATCACACTGTTTCCATTTTGAATTTTGGCAAACAAAAGATCTTGGCTCATATCTGTATTGTTTCTTTGACCTGTCAGTGTGACCTGAGTAGCTCAGAAGCCAGAACAACTTCTTTTAAAAGACCGTGCTTATTTCCTCTGCACACACTTCAAAAACTACCACCGACAGGAATGGACTTAACAATGAGAGTGATACTGAACTGTCAAGAGGAGACTGCACAGTTGAAGAACTTACCTATGTCTATGCAGTATACCCAAAGGTTTACAATAACACAATATGCAACAAACTATACTGTCAAACTAGTTTTGCATATAATTGAGTCAATTAAATCTGATAATCATCGCAGGTTTTGCCGAATGTTGTAGACTCTGTGATTAAAGTTCAGGAAAACACATGAGGAACAAAGGAAGGAGTGCAAGACAGAAAAAGATATAAAAGTGCTGTGTGCTGCAGACATAGCTTGGTGGAGCTTCTATAGGAAGCCAAAAAGGAAAAGACCAAAGGCTGGGTCAACACAGATGATTCAGCCTCTAGCTGCATTACAGTTTTTTACGATCACTTTGCTACTAATTTCAGAACCGTGATGTCATTTTTCAAAACTCTAGACACAAAACTCAAAACGGTCATCACTTGTAACACAGACTGTCCAATGTTCAAAACATTGCATTGTGCTTTCATATCTTTGAAGAAATCTTGCACTCGCACAATCATTGGTTCAAAAACAAATTGATTGTGAAATACCATTTAAACGTTACTTTAGATCACCCACACACAAGCTACCCATAGTTTCACTGTGGCATCGTTCGTACAATCATTAAATATTGTAGTACAAAATAGGTGATACATGTTTCATTATGGTACTAGATGTAAATACATCCCTGTACAAGTACTGCAGTAGTAGAGAGAATACTACAGACACAGTGGAATCATTGAACAAAATCTGAAATGTATTGATGAAAAACAATACAGTACAATCACAACATAGGTTTATTTGAATCAAAGCAAAATAATTAGCTACAAAATAGAAAAAAAACAACTGTAAAACATCAAATGCAGTGTTCCTCAACTTGCTTTTACTGCAAAAGCTAAACAAAGAAGTGATTACTGCACTTCTACATCTTCATCAACTCTGTCTTGTGGATTTGGCCACAGGTTCACATTGCAATTAGCCAAACATCTTGGAAAAAACCTTCGGGCATGGCGAACAATGTGGTACGATTATATATGTATATGTATATGTATATATATACATATACATATACAGTACATATCTCAATCATCAGTAACGATTCCAAGGGCCTGGATCCATACAGTGCAGTACTGTCAATACTGTAAATAGTCTCAAAAGTGGTACATGGGAGCATAGAAACAGTGTCTGATAAACAGTAATACATTACAGTAAAGAATGATGATGAAATATTACATCCCTAGATAATGTAGTCTAATTGGTTCATGAAACTTTCATGATCTAAACATGGAATATTGTCTGTTTCCATACAACTATGCATTAAGAGTAATGCAACAGTTACTTATCATTTTGAGCAGTTGTATGGATTGATAGTTAGATGATTGTAATGAAATGAATAGACAATCATCTGAAATGTAATGTGTGAATTGCTTTTTGAAATAGTAGTACATTGATGTTAAGTTGTGTCATATTGAACAGGTGATCTTTGTTAAATGAACAAATGATCTCAGGTTTATGTGTATGGTATCCAAGCAATTGAAAAAAGTTAGAGCGTTAGAGTTTTGAAAAAATTAGCATTTTGATCATTGGTTGTGAGTTTTGTGTCTAGAGTTTTGAAAAATGACGACATGGTTCTGAAATTAGTGCCAAAGTGATTGTAAAAAACTGTAAGACTGTCAGGAGCCAGAAAGGGGTTGGTGCTTATATGTGTGTGTGTGTGTGTGTGTGTGTGTGTGTGTGTGTGTGTGCATGCATATGATGCATTGGTGTGAGACATGTGTACACATAGAATACTGTGTGTGTGTGTGTGTGTGTGTGTGTGTGTGTGTGTGTGTGTGTGTGTGTGTGTGTGTGTGTGTGTGTGTGTGTGTGTGTGTGTGTGTGTGTGTGTGTGTGTGTGTGTGTGTAGGAAATTATTGTGGTGGACATGCAGGGTGGAGGACACTGTGCTCCTCAGACATTAGCCATTGTATCCAAAAGTCTGTGTTGCCCTGTAGTAATTATGAACTGCGTTTGTTGTTAGAGTGGCCGCTGTTTGCTTCATGACACATGACACTACCAGACAAAGACAGGGCTCAGTCTGTCTCCTGGCCAAGTTCAAAAAGCACAATATTGCTTCCCCAGGCATGACAATGGTGCAACAAACAATGCAAATCTTGTTCAATGATGTGAACAATCAAATAAAGAAAGAGAATGTGCTGTTTCTTAAGCTTGGTGTAAAAGAGCATAATTGTGGTTTATTTCTGAGATATACAGTATGTGTTCTTTATTTATTTGAGTTGTGATTGCTTTTGAATTACTGTAACAATCTAAAGAGCAGTATGCACATTTTAACTGAGGTAAACTGGTGGAAATAAATGCATGGCCTTATATAAAAACAACTATTAATGCTTGCTTAAATGTAGGAGTCTTGGTGACAATGGGTTGGGTCATGCAACCAGTTATCTGTGTAAAGTATTTAAATTTAACTCCTTGTGTTATGCTTGTCTGTGATATTTTATTGGGTATCTGTAACAGTTTTGCCACTCTTAAGCATACATTTTCACCAACTCTTATGTCAAACAGTAAATCCACAGCAGCACACTCCCAGGCATGTTTTAGTTGTTTCTGACATTTTGTTGTGGTTGTAGTGGAAGTGGTGATGGGGAAGCTGGGGGTGTCTGGAAGTGAGGCCGGCAACTAAGGCGGGAGGTCTCTGAGACTTTGTGAGAAAGTTTGTATTAAATTCCCATTTCCTCTCATTGTGTGGCGAACTGGCCCGGCTCCACACGCACTGATCCTGCTGAGCCCTGGGAGCCTAAGCAAGGGTGTCACTCACACCTCTCAGGCCCCCTAGATCACCCCCCTTGATTCCTCCCCAACTGCACTTACAAACCCCTGACCTCCATCCCAACATACCCCATGGTGTCTGATAAAGAAACCCTTCCCAAGGATCATGGAGACCAAGAGAGACACGAATCATGTGTGAGTGTTTCCTTGAAAGTGTGATTGCATTACATGTTTGTGTGTGAGAAAAAAAAGTGTTTAAGTGATAAAGTGAATGAGATGAAGACAGATTTGGAGATAAAGCATGTGTGTGAGCATTATTATTATAATTTAAAACCCTGGTCTTACAAAGTCGGATTTCCCCAAAGATAAAGTGCTCTTAAGCCCTGATAATTCCAGTATGATATCTATGGAGGTTCTGAATGTGTTTTTAAAAGAAAGATTTCCAACACCACATGTTGACAAACTGACAGCTTGACACACTATCACCCCAGCTACATGTTCCACTGGAGTCCATGCCAGAGTCAGTGTTTTTGTTATGCAGCAGAAACGGTTTTAGCCACTCTAGCGGTGTAGCTCCAGGGATTGCAACGTGGTGTGTCTTTTATTTTGGTCCACACTAAAATATCTCAACACAATGTTTGGTAAAAAATATCCATGGTGCCCAGATAAATCCCCATGGACTGTGGCGATCCCCTGACTCTTCCCTTGAGCGCCACCATGAGTTGGCATTTGCTATTTAAAAGTGAAATGTCTGAACAAGTGTTTCCCTCAGGATAATTGTTAAGTCTTTGGTGATCTTAACTTTTCATCTAGTGCCATCATCAGGTTAAAATGTCCACTTCTCCAATACTTTGGTTTATGACCAAATATCTACAAAACTAATGGCATTTCCATCAACTTCCTATCAAATCTTAGCATGGTTGCACCCTAAACTAAGACGATGAACAAGTTAAACATTACACCTGCTAAACATTGGCATGTAAATGCATGTTAGCATCAACCTTCTTGGCCAAAGCACATGAAGACAGGAGTGTATTCAGACCAGGACAAATAGTTCCCAACCTCTGTCCCATGTCGCTTCCTTTTCTCTCCCATACGTCCTGTCACTTTCCACTGTATACTTTCTCACAAAGAAGAACTGACATTTAAGTAACATTAAGAGGAACATTTCTCCAACAGACAGATCGACACATGGAACTAGAACGGCACTCGGAGAGTGCAGACCTCTGCTAAGTCCAATGGTGCATTCATGTTCTTCTCAGATGGTCCCATTTCACGAGATAGGAAGTCGTTTTTCGTGTGTTCATGAGCTTTAAGAACAATGAAAGTTGAAATGTGTTGTGTTTTACTGCCCAGAGAATTTAAACATGTTGATAGCTCTTTCCAGTGTTTGCGTGACAACAAAGAGCAAATGGATCAGGTAAGCAATGAAATGTGATCAGGAACCAATTTTTCCAACACCACATGAATGCAGCGCAAATTCCCCATCTTGCAATGTTAATGAATGTAGAAATAATTTGTGTACCCACCGCTTGATATGGTTCTGCTCCAAAATGTAATGCGTTCTTCCTTGGCCCATGCTACACTCTTCCACCAAGGTTTATGAAAATTGGGCCAGTAGTGTCCATTAATGCTGACAGACAAACAAACAAACAAACCAAATAACAGACAAACCAAGCCGAAAACTTAACTTCCTTGGCAGAGATAATGATGGAAAATGACTTGACAAGGGACAAGAAAATACAAAGTCTGCATGGCCACACGGTGAGCAGGATGTGCACAGTTGATAAGATACACAGTAAGAGTTTTGGACTACGTGCTATATCATCTTATCTCTGTGAAATTATATAAATATGAATACATGCCTGTAGAGAGATATACACATTCATCCCTCACGCCTACCACACACACACACACACACACACACACACACACACACACACACACACACACACACACACACACACACACACACACACACACACACACACATATATATACACCCCCCAAAGCACCAGAGTTTTAGGAGGGTGATTTAATGTGAGTTACTGACAGGTTTCTAGTTCCCCATGGAAGGAGCACTTTCCCTCCATCCCTCCCATTTCCTGAGGCTCGACCATCAGTCTCATCACACCAACATGGGAAGTCAAGACTTGCCTTATAAAGACATGCTCAACTTTATGGTCAATTCAAGCCATTATGTTGACCGAATTCCAGTTAGCAGAAATGCAGACTGATCTCAGTGGCGTATGTATGAAACGCCAATTCGTATGCCATTATTGGCGTGTTATCAAGACGCATACTCGCTTTTTAGAATGTATATCAATGCTGTTTGGCCTCCATTGCAACGTGACATCATGACTTCGCGTAAACATACACGGCCATTTTCTTAAGCCAAGGGGCGTGTTATCTGTACGCATTTTGGTTGGGTTTAGGAAAATAACCGGTTGGGTTTAGGAAAAGAATAAAGTGACTGTTGAGTTTAGGAAATGTGGCACGCGAGACACGAAGGAAACGTGATACGCGGGACACGATCCCCGGTCTCCTGGGTGAAAGTCCTGTGTTTGACCCATCCACCACCCCGACCAACCTCCCTACGCGGATTTTTGCCCTTTCATACTACTCGCTATGGCGTAAATTCACACGCAATCACAAGGTAATGTAAGTCAATGGACAGACTGATCTCATGCTGTGGTGTATGTATGACATGCCAATTCGTATGCCATTATTGGCGTGTTATCAACGCAAAGTCATGATGTCATGTTGAGAAATGAAATTATCCAAATATTCTGATATCACTGTTTATAACGTAACCAATGAACAGACTAATATTTTACAGATATAGACAGCAAGACTATTTAGACAGGCAACTGTCCACATGCGATGTTTGTAGCTTTTCAAGAACTTTTAAGCTCCGCTCTCATGAAGTAGCTTTCAGTACAAATTGATTCGCAGATGGGCTAGGGAAAATATGTCATTCATTTGCATTATGGGTACTGTAGTAGCCAAGGTTTACAGGGAAAGAAGTGTAAAGGACTTAAAAGAAAGGATATCTCTGGTTTTAAAATATTATTTCCATTTTTTCAAATTGGCAATTGTATGAAATAGTTACATTAAATCATCAGAGTCCTCTTTGAAATTGAATAATGCAGTTGTTAAATAATGCAATCTCATGTTAATATGGCCTTAGGGATGAAGATGGACATAAATACCAGCAACTGACAGCACTGTTGAAGAAAAAAGGCTCTTGCCAGCATTCCTGGCTCACAACACAGCTGTTTATTATACTCATGCATATGATTCATTCCATTTAAAAACATATGTTGTTGCTGATTGTATACTGTTACCAAATGATACCTGTTTCATGGCTTTAACAGTACTGCTTTCTCATTCCAATGTAAGATGTCTGAGCTACTATTCAGCTGCTTTCCCATACAGTAGGAGTTCATGTGTAGGGTAATCTTCAGTGTTAATGCTTCCTATGACAATTTATTATCTAACTTGGCAGAAGGACTACATGCCATGACTAGTTTTAATTTCCAAGACCTCATGCATGTTTTTGTTAGTCGAACAGTTAGTGTATGCACCAAAGGCATGAGTAATGAGGCTGAGAAAAATGACAAAAGTTTACCTACCTGTCCTGACAAAAATACTGCTGGTGCTCCAAAGGCTAGCTAATCATTGTGTGACATTTATGTGTTTACTTCACAGTATGTTAATGAACAAATTTAAAACCTTAGGTGTTGAACTTTGACCTTCAAAACATGTGAAAACATTTACTGAAATTTGTCTGTATTGCTATTTTAATGACTCAGCTGCTAACGCGTTGACTTGCAGTCTCAGACTGGGGACCCAATTTTCAAGTAATTCAGCAAAATGTATCTCTGTTCGGATCTTATTTAGGTAACATGCCGGTTACTGGTTGATTTCCACATCTTAGGAACGAGTCATTTTTAATGAGCTTGTTTCCCAACAAAATTGTAAATATATTTATATTTATTTCTGGGTGAAAAAGAGATTGGTAGATGTACTACCAATAACTGCATATACATGCAATAACTGCACTATAAACCATGCACCTTCACCATATAAACAACAGTTTATATACATATATATAACATTTTAGCTTCAACAGTGAAAAGTTTTATTTATTTTATCACTACACCATCAAATATCTACTGTATATCTGTTAACTCTGACATGTCTTACATATAGCTCTGTGTCTGTTTCCTGTGTCTAATATTTGTATACCACACACACACACACACACACACACACACACACAACAAACACACACACGCGCAAGCGTGTATGAACTCGCACAAATGTAACCGGGCTGAAGTAACATGTTCCTAAACTTTCTCTTCCTGTCTATTCATCAGTCCCACACTGGAAAAAAAACATGGCCCTGAATTGAGGCAGCGTGACCCCCCCCCCCCCCCCCACCAATCCCAGTCTCCCAGTCTGCCTCCTCGGGTGAGGCTAGGGCACTGGGAATGAGGACGGGGTGATCTGGGTCCATCACCAGATGCAGAGCAGGGTGACCCTCCAGTCTGACACCAAACAAACCCTCCACGTAGTCAGGGATGTTGATGGGTGTTGATGTTATACCCACTACTGACCTCGCATAGGTAGATGTACCGTTTTGGATCGGACTTAGGAAGCCCTAATCATAACAGCATGTAGTCGACTTTTCATGTAGGTTTAATGTGAAAAAAGGTTCCCTCCTGTATAGGATCATGTAGGCTAACATGATTTTAGACAGTCAGCAGACACAGCAAGGTAAGTAAAAAGAGAGGGGGGTAATATTTTTCAGATCAGGAGAAATAGTTTTGCAATAATTGTCTTGTTTATAAAAGGTGTGCATCACATATAAACCTGATAATCCTCCTGTACATATACATACTGTATGTCAAAAGAATATGAGGTATGGTAAGATCCATAATTTGCGTCTCTGTCATCGGTCTCTGGTTTAGTCACAGTTTTGGCAGCAGCTCGGGTTATAACGCTGCTCTCATATTATCACAATGAAAACACTAATTCCACATTCTTTGTCAAAGTGGCCAAACTGTCAAACGAATGAAAGGAAATATTGGCTGACAATGGCACAAAAATAGTTTTATTTTCTATTTTGTTTGCCATGGTCTGAAGCTAATGATGGACCAGGTGTTTTTTTCATTGCCATTATTATGCTAGTTAGTACAAAATCCTAATTATAGAAATAGAATATCTGTCCCATCGGAACATCTGTATTAAGGAAATTGTGGAAAGGGAGTGGTGCTGAATCCAGCCAACATGAATATTACAGCCGTTTTTAAGGAAGTTGAATAACACCCTGGGAGTGACGTGTTGAAAGGCAGAAAAATGCAAGATCAGAGATTTTGTGCAAATGTGCCTTGAGACTACTAGTCGCAGAGGCCCCGGAAGTACGATTTAACAACGCGTTACTCTGGGGAAATGATGTGAGATGATAAGTTCAAATGCTAGGGTGAGTAAGGTAATACTGTCAGTGAGAGTTAAAGGAAGCAGGGGAAGCATGGAAGAGAGAGGAGAGAGAGAGAGATGGATGAACTGTTGTGTCCAGAGAACTTGAGCCATATTCAGGAAGAGGTACTGCTGCTGGAGGCTGATATGTGTGCTAAGGAAGTGGAGGGGCGCAGGGGCAGGAATCACCCTACAGGCAGGAAAAGGCCTGTGGAGGTGACGGCAGGGGTGGAGGTGGAGGGTCTCGGCTCCTGTCTGATAGCTGTTTGCTCAACACACACATACATTGCTCACACAGTTTTTCAGTCCATAGGTTCTCGTTCCCATCAGCAATCGAGTAGGAGGGACACAGCAAGAGTGAGCCGGACGGCTGCTGGTGCCAAAGAATGCATGCACCCGCACTTACTGAGGAAGTTGGTTTGAAATGTTTTCTTACATGCAAGAGTGCTGCTCTGCATCCAGTACAATCCTTCTGCTAAGTGCCATTGTGGGAAATCCACATTGTACTGCACATCTGTTTAAGTAAGAGAAACAGGTTTTAATCTCCAAGGAGCTACAACCAGAAATGCAACATTCTTTGTGCTTCCATTGGGATTCAGTGTGCAAAGGCATTCGTTTTAGGAACGTATTAATTTATTTGTTCCGCCACGCTGCTTAATGGAAAAAAGAAAAGCTACTTTTCAGTAAAACGTTCAAACCATAATGATAGTGATTCTTGGTTCAGTTACATGCACTAATCACAGATGAACATGGCACTCCCATATATCATCTATTTTTTTTAAATCACATATAACATATAAATATTTTAATCACCTACAGTAAACATTTTTTTAACAGCGTGAACATTTGTAAGACAGCAGCTGGACACGGTTCTGCATTATAGAGAGGGTTCCTGCATTGACCGCCAGAGCACACATGGCTTGTTGTTTAAGCTTTCTAGAGGCTTCCATCCCACAGCTCATGAGAATGCATCCATCTAGTCATTTTAACACGTAGCCAACAGCAAGATGTGTATATTGGTTAAAAGTGTAAATGGACTGTATTTATATAGTGCTTTTTTAGTCTACTACTCAAAACGCTTTTACATAGTACAGGAACCATTCATACACTGTGGCCAAGGCTGCCATACAAGGTGCCACCTGCTCATCAGATAAACATTCACACACATACACATTACGATGGCGCAGCATCGGGAGTAATTCGGGCAGTGTCTTGCCCAAGGACACTTCAACATGGAATTGCAGGGACAGGGATTGAATCACCAACCTTCCAATTGGTAGGTGACCGCTCTTCCACCTGAGCCACAGCCACCCCTAGTGTTCACCTGTAAATAATTCCCTCCTGCACACAGGATGGATACCTGCAGAGGGAGTAGCAGGAACAGATCTCTTCCGCAGGGCAAACCTGAAAAAGTAGTTGTAAGTATTTCATACTGTGTCTTTCATTATTACCATCATATGAGACCTTTCAAACACAAATTCCTCACTGAACAATTACTGAATCCTGCAGCACTCTCATTTTCACATAAATATTCTTACAGCATTCACCGAGGGATTGGAAAAATGCACAGTTGGATCTTATAAAAAACTAACTCAGATACTGTTACATGAATCTCCCAAAGTTAGCAGATCTACAGTAACCAAGCAGAGTGAGCCGCTGACACTTTTAATGCAGCTCGTATGTGTTACATTTTTCTACAGCGAGTTTATCAGTCAGCCTATTGTTAGAGAATGTTAGAGTGCGCTCACACAACCATGACATCCAAAACAAACAGTACAAACTACTGATTAACACGCCATTTGGATGAATAATTTTCCTCAAAGAGGAAGCATTCAGGTCATTAAACATGGACCCGAATGTTTTTGGTATCCAGCATTATATTGACAGTAGGTGTTATAGTGTTCATTCACCTTGAAGAGTAAAAGAAGAAAATAAAATAAACACCCCCACCATCAAAGAGAGAAACTGATTCCAATAGTATCCATTACATCTCTTTCTATATATACAGTATTACACCTGCAAGAGGTGGCAGCAGCTCAAGCCAAACAAATACAGACTCTTCCCACAGCATGTTAGTGCTAGTGAGGTATGTAATGTGAGCACATATAGTCAGGAAACTCTTATATTATATATATATATATATATATATATATATATATATATATATATATATATATATATATATATATATATATATATATTATCTTATATCATATTAAATTAAATGAAACTTAAACAACCTTTATGTTGAACGTGGGTCATCACAGCAGCAGAGTGAAGGAAATGAAGGAGAAAAAGGCCTATTTTCATGTGTAGAATCATATTTTGCACGGCACCTTGATGAATGAAATTAGAGCCTTGATAGTGTATCACATTTAATATACAACTCATTACACTAAAATACCTCTCAGAGAATAATGCTGGACTTAAATAAAATTGCAGCTGTTTCATTAACAGATTTACAGATTTAAAGCAGATGTGCAGAGAGCTTTACTCGCATGATCATATTTCCAGATGGAGGCCACATATGGACTCCCAAAAATGTGAACAATTAACGGCTGTCACCTTGTAAAATGTACACTTGTTACGCAATGTTTACAGCAGGGGATTTTCTAAGATGCAAGAAATAATCTTTCCAGCCTGCTGAGCGCTGTTGATTGTCTCTTCTTAGAGCCAGTCTCAAGCTTCTTTGTCACAAAGCTCTTCTTCATGTCTTGACTGTCCATTGTTATGTACAGTGCGACACGTGTTGTTATTTCCCTCCTCTTAAAAGACTTAGCAAGGCCGTCACATCTTCCCCACAGAAGGGGCCGTGACCATAGGCCCCAGGACAAACATCCCGTGGTAGAAAAAGTAGGGAAAGCCCCTCGCCTCCAAAAATCTCATCCAGAATCTGGGCACAGCTCAACCGGTGTTACTAATGACCGTGACCTTGTTTATGTTTGCCTGCTGTAAATGGACTGAAGACATAACCAGCAAAACATTTGACATTAAATATTTTTTGCTGCTATTTTTATTATTTTGAAAAATCTAAACTTAAATATCCGTCAGATGAGACAGATTACCACAGCTGTCTCAATGTGATTTTTTTTCTGTGCTTAAGGTCACACTTATTATGGGTGTTGGACTCCAGAAAGTTACTTCAGACAGGTGCTGTGGATCATAAACTGTACAAAGCTGTAAAAAAACCCCAAAAAACTGCACACTGCACTCGCTTGTATTTTCGTCCTCAGCCATTATTAGAACTGAAGCTATATCGAATGCTAGAAAGGTTGTTTCACTTTTAAACTGACAGACTTGGCATTTGCTGCAATCAGGATGGGTGATGTAAGGTAAAGTAGTGGCACACTAGACACTAAACTCTGACATCAGTTAGATCAAAAATCTAAATAACTAAGTAGCTTTTCTAATTATTAATTATTTTAATAACTGTGAGCACTTGCACATTTACTTCTTTTTGTACATTTCACATTAAAGATGGAGCACCTTTCCTTATTTCACTGTTACATTATTTACAGTGTGCTTTCTGTAAATACTTAAAGCTGATACATTTCCATATTAACAATGGAACAAATCATTACATGTGTTGTGAAGGGTATCACTTGTAGTGGCAAACACACAGAGGGCAGGGCAGGAAGCTATTTTAATCAAAAGGTTGATAACCTTATGTACACTACCAGCCCAGCACCAAACAGCAGACAGAGAAGGTTAGCGGCTAGCTGGTTAACATAGTGCAGCATTTAGCAGCTAAAGAGTGTAATCATTTTCTCATGAGTTGGTGCAGAGAAAAATGGAGCAAAAATATTGGACTTCAAGTGGACACAAACACAACTCCAAATGAATGCCGACGTATACTCTGCATACGCTCGGTGTAACAATAAGCAACTCCTTGCTAACAAGATAAAAAAGTGATAATGTTAGCGTTGTTAGCAGCTTGTTTCTACTGACCCCACGTGGCCAAACTGTTAATGCATGTTTAATGAAGACATTCACCTCTATTTGCCTTGTTCTTATCCCAATGTACCTCTGCTGCAGTGACCACATTTCCCCACAATGACTGTTCATAATCTTTGTAACCAATGATCAGGTCTTTCTTAAAGATACTGACTAGATAAAGCATGACATGACTGTAATAGTCAACCAACAGCAAACAGTCCCAAGTATCTATGGTGGGAAACCTCTTCTTTAAGCTGATACTGAGTTATCATTTTACTGTCCCAACCCATCCTTGTCCCTGCCATCTGCCCCAAGACATGCAGCTGAAGCATCCTGGAACATATGCAGGGAAGGAGGGGAGGGAGGTAAGAAGGAAGAGTAAGGGAGGGAGATGTGAAGATGCCGAGTGGCCAGGAAGTGGCCCTATTGTTTTCAGGGTCACCTCGCTTTTCCTTTCAAAGCCACCAGAGGTCTGTTCACTCCCCTCAGGCTGTACGTCTTAAATAAACAAAACGCTTTGTTGCCACAATCTGTATCTTGTCCAATTTCCTCTCTCATCTGAGAAGGACTGAGAGAAGGGTTTACACTTTAGCTTAACAAAGCAAGGTGTGGTGCCTGGCAGGCATACTATCTAAACTACAATCAAACACACTACAAGAAGAGTCGAAAGCCATACAAAGCAAACAATATTATTTGATTACCCACCAGAACTACCCTAACACAATGTCTATTTGCAAAAAAGCAAGTTTGACTGTTAGTGTTACAGTTTCACTATGAATGCACCCTGGTAGTATACCATTTAAAATAGGACATATTGCTCATAAGTCAAATTTACCTCTTCCTGGTTTGGCACTGCTGAGTGACAGCATAGGCTCTGACCTGGTCTGCTGTGCCATTGGACAGAGAGGCGCAATGGTAGGCGGGATGGAGCACACCTTAGTAACAGAGTTACTCATTAACTTGTCCTTCTGGGAAGCAGCTGCAGAGTACACCTCGTTCAACCTTTGCACAACATTTCTCCATTTTACAGAAAAAAACTAAACAAAATGTAGTTAAGACTGATGTGAAATTTGAGAGCGGACAGACAGCAGGTGAACTCGCTGAAGCTCGTGGAAACTACACAGTCAGGTGACCAGGTAAGACTGGAAATTAACAGCTGGTCTTCTAAAAGTGTGAGCTTTGACCGTCTCATCTACAGACTGTGTTGCACTATGTAAAGATCACATGACTGTCTTGGCTTGTTAGGTTATAGCTTATATTGTATACTGATAATGTAATAATTATCAAATAATGTACTAAAATGTCACAATGTGCTAAAAGACGTGCTTTGAAAATGCCCCCCAACATACAAATTCTCAGATATATTCATATGGTAACTTTGGGTTTTTACCAAAAATGAGGACACAGTGAAGAAGGCATTTCCAGTAAAATGTACTTGACTGACTTATTTGAAAACATAATTCACAACAATATCAATCATCGTATAAATTGTTATATACTGCAGTTATTCAGTTCTGTAGCAGTTTATGACGGCTGTTCTTTCTCGATACTAAAAACAAACATATCCAAAGTGTGTTTACATTTCAGCCTAACCTTTACCTGCACCTTTTGCATCTTGGCCATTGTTTCACCCTAAACATTAACTCACCATTAGCAGCACACTTTAACTACAATAGTTCTGTATCTTTTCACTCTCTAAGAAGCACACATTCAGATCTGTAAAGGAGCCTGGAGCTAAAGTTATCTTTAATTATCAAATATCATAATTTGTTGTCATGATGCAGGTTATGTAGTGTGTTGTTTGATTAGTTTATTGTTACTGAGGTTGGCTTTTACTCATTGTGTCCCTGCGGCCCCTCTGTTGACACAGACATTATGCCAGGGCTGAAAGGCAAAACCCAAACATGACATTTATAGACAGTTCACTTAACTTTTATAACCTTGCTTCAATTAAACTTAAAGTGGTAAAAGTACTAGTTTAATCATTTTGCAGGTGTAGTTTTTATACCAACATATTTCACACAGACTATGTAAACTGGATTTACAGTGTTTGAGTTAAATAATCAAGCTCATAGACAATGACTCCAGCTGGTTTTTAACTCGCTGCACTGCACTGAATCAGACCTTGTGCCATTATATTGGACAAACAATGGCACAGCCTGACTCCTCCACACATTTTCAAAGCAAGACAGAAATACAGATCTTGGCAGTGGGATAAGAGAGGGAGGCTTGTTGCATGTTGCTCAGTGGGTGGTTGGGACTAGGGTCAACAGAAGGACGGCTCTTTGTTTTTGGTGTATGAATATCTGTGACTATTTTAGCCAGGGAGAGAGTTGTTTGCTTAGTCAATTGCGATTTGTTTTGTGAAGCCAATGCATTTTCTGTGAGCAGTTTTCAAAATGCACTATAAAAAAATATGTAATTCCATTATGTTACATAAATTCATAGGTGGTAGAGGAGCTCATATTTTTCACTTAAAATGCTCATATTATGCTTTTTGGCTTTTTCCTTTCCTCTATTGTGTTATATATATATATTTGTTGTGCATGTTATATGTTTACAAAGTGAAAAAGCCCAAAGTCCCCCCAAAGGCACTTACCATCTCCAACAGAAAACACCAAGCTCTCTTGCTCCAAACAGCTCTATTGTAGTCCAGCCTTTACTTCTGTGACAAATGTGCGTCACTTTGTAACACATGTTATAATGCTCACCTAGCTGCTAGCATGGCACGCCCTCATACTCTACTTCTGACTGGGTAGTAGTAATTACCTAGCTCCTGCGCCACCCGCGGCGCTACCATTGGGCCCGGGTGGGCCTGGGCCCACCCATTTTAGGTCTGGGCCTGCCCATTTTGACCCAGGCCTATAGTGAGTAGTGAGTGATTTTCAGTCTAGCAGTTCATCCAATAAGCAGCCCGAGGAAAGCTTTGAGTGAAAGCTTCTCAGCCAATCAGCGGCTTCTACCCCACGTGTGGACTCTTAAGCCCGCCCACAGGCTGCATCGTCACCAGCAAGTGATCCAATGAAATGAAGGACGTTTGCATGCAAGCTTTTCAAGCTAGCTCAATGAGACAGACACAGACCGTAGCTATTAGCTAATATGAAACGCAAAGCAGCTTGTTTTCATTTAAATTCAGCAAGAAACGCTCCGAGGAGCAGGAGGAGGACATTTTAAGTAACGCGATTACAAGTGACGAGTTACCATCCTGCTCGGCCGCCCTCTCCCCATCAAGTCCTCCCGTAGCCACCCCCCCTCACACCAGCAAGGCAAGTAGGCTAACAGTTAGGCTAACGTTATCGTTAGTGTCTGGCTTTTTGTTTTGGCTTATTTTAACTGGCCCATCCAGTTTTCTGGAGGCCCACCTACAATCAAAATCCTGGCGCCGCTAGTGTACTGCGCATGTGCGACTCCCAACAAAGATGGAATAGAAGTGAGATGCCTCACTCTGTAGCTAAAATAGAGAGCTCAACACACAGGGTGAAAAGAGGAGCTGAAGCAATGTGCAGTACAACAAAAATATGGTGTTTCTTGAAAATAAAACCATGTAAACCTATTCTGATATAACCTCTAAATACAATTATGAACCTGAAAATGAGCATAATATGAGCACTTTAAATAAAAGTTCTGATACAACCATGTACAATACTCCATTGCAAGTTAAACTTCCACATTAAAAAATTTTACTTAAAGGGATACTTTGCCAATTTGAAACCAGCTCTGTGTCATCTTTGTGTGGTCAGTTTGTTTGGATGAACGGTGTTTGGCTTCCCTCTGTTGCGCCAGCGCAGCGGATGTCTGCCGAGATCAGCAAGATGACGCAAAATGATCCGGCGGATCTCGACAGACCTCTGCTGCACCGTTCAACACACTGCCACACTGCCCTGACACAGAGCTGGATTTAAATCAGCAAAAAATCTCTTTAAGTGAAAATACAGAAGTGCCATCAGTAAAATGTAAAGTATCAACAGTTGTGACATTATTAGATTTTAATACTGATCCATCAATGCATTATACTGCTGTATCTGGTCGAGGTGGATCTTTTCTTTTTTTAAACTACATTATATACAGTTCTGTAGATTATTCTTGACCAAGGGTCAGGTCTCAAGAAATGTGAGGGGTTATGAGATGATTGTTTATTGTTTATATGGATCCCCTTTGTCATCAACGTAGTGAAGACTATTCTTCCTGGGGTCCAATGATTAATGGGAGAAAGAGAATACTCGGCTACACAAATTTGTTTTTGGTACTTTTTTGGTGAAATATTGGACCCTTTAGCCCTCAAACCATCTGAGAGGTTTATAGGGAAAATATGTTATTGGTGAAACTGCTAACAACTCAGACCTCTGAAACTTGACAAGGGGTCCCAAGCCAATAACTATAGTTGTCAAATAAATATAGTGGAGTAAAAAGTACAGTATTTACATCAGAAATGTAATGAAATAGAAGAATAGTATAATTGCATAATTTTACTGAAGTTCAGTTGGAACTTAAGTAAATACTACTTGTACTTATTTTTCACCACTGCATGAGTTGACATCTTAAGCAGCATAATCAAATTTCAAACCATCAACTTGCTTACAGTTAATTTGTCTGTTCAAAGGAATGTGATCACACTCCACGAGCAGAATCTAATTTTGATGTTTAATTCAGTTTGATGACAGAAAGAACATTTTGCACCCTCTGGCCATCATTAGTGTCTATAAACTGACACAACACTTACAATATGGGGCACTGAAACAAAGAATGACTAAGAAAAACTGAATCCTCCCTTTGAGAATGATATTCCAACACAGACTACTGCAGATAAAGATGCAAATGAAGCCTGTTACACATGCATGTTCACATACAAACACTAACAGCGGTGCACAGTAGAGCTCACAAACACTACTATATCTCACACACAAGATTTCTCGCCCCCAAGCTTCTCTCCAATAACTCCCGGTCCTGTGCTGCTTCTTGTGTATATTTTGTTATGCTTTGCCTGTGTAAAGACAGAACAGGAAGAGATAAAGGCAGCCCTGTTGGTGTGTTTACAGCCAACACTGTTGAAGAGAATAGCTTCAGGAGACGATGGGGAAGAGGCCTAATGGCTGGTGCTAAGCAGCCGGATCCCTCTTGCTGTGAAAAATCACCTCAGAGCCAAGAAGGAGACACACAAATCTTAATCTGGACTGCAAGAGAATGTAATTTTGGAGAAAGGAAGAACATGTGGATTTTAAATAACTTGTTTTCAAGATGGGGGATTAAACAAACAACTTATATTGTGTTAATTAGTGAGCTTTAAAGGTGCTGGCTGGCAGAATTAGTTACCTTTGGAACAAGCTAGGCTAGCTGTTTTTACCCCTTTCCACTAAGCTACGCTAACTATCTCTGGCTGTAACTTCATATGTAGTATACAGATATAACAGGGGCATCAATCTTCTCATCAAACTCACAGAAAGAAAGTGGGCAAGGATATTTCCTTTAACACAGATTTTTGCCCCCACAAGCCATACCTTAATCAGTTCTGCCTTTACTGCTTCTGTTCAATGCCAACAATCTTAGCAAATGTGCAAACCAAAGCAAGACACATGCATAGTCCTACCAAATGGACAGCTAACAAATGGCCTTTTATTGGGTGTAGTATTTAGAATGTGTTTGCTATAAAATGTTTACTTTTAAAAATATAAAATGTTTTTGTCCTAACATGATACAAACACTATGATCATTGAAAGGAGAGGAAGGAGCAACAATCTAGTATATCAGTTAAAAACATGACCTAGAACATCTTAATGAAAACAATACAGGACAAAAACATACAAAAATACAGGCTCTTAAACGTTAAACACACACTACAGTAAGTGCACAGTGGATGGCATATACAGTGTGAGAACAAAACCTGTCTGACTGCATCCTCACAGCTCTGCAGAAAACACAGGCAGCCAAACTGTAGACTCATGCATGCAAATATCTGGCAAATTTGCAAATAGCTTTACACAAATATCCTCTCTCTTTCAAACCAAAGCGACTATATAGTTCGACATTATGAGAAATATGCTTATTCACTTTCTTGCGGAGAGTTACATAAGAAGATCAACCCCACTGTTGTGGCTGTACAGTACAAATAAAGCTACAGCCAGCAGCAGATTAGCTTAGCTTAGCACAAACACTGGAAACAGGGGGATCCAGCTAGCCTGGCTCTGCCCAAAGGTACCAGCACCAACTCTAAAGCTCACTGTTCAGCATGTTATATCTTGTTTGATTAATCTGTACAAAAACCAAGTGTAAAAACGACAAATCACCATTTTATGGTGGGTTAAGTGTGATTTATGCTTCTGCGTTAAATCTACGCCGTGGCTACGTACGTAGGTACGTGGAGACATGGACCCTACGCTGGACCCTAGGCCGGACCCTACGCCAGAGCCTGACGCGCACCTCTCGAAAAATTTAACTACACGTCGCAGCGATGCATGCAGCTTGGCTGTGGCTTGGTAGCGTGGCATTTCCCTCTACTCATTTCCTGGTTCTCCTCCATAAACAACATGAAATCAAGGAGAGGGTTACGTTTTCCTCCTACAGATTTCCCACCATGGTCAGAAAGCACAGGGGAGACAGTTTGTTTCTCTCACTATGCCTCTAGTTGGTACTCGCTCCGAAGCTTATTGCAGTCACTCTCTCACTCGCTCTACCACACACTCGCCACACACACACACATGCCGGCCCTACAAGAGATCGACGAACACTGGGAGCCGTTGCCAGGCCACCAGCAGAGACTTTGCGCTTTGTATGGATTGAACAAATGCGATATAATGAGTTGATTAGTGAGCTTTACAGGTGCTGGTAGGGGAGTTTTGTTGTCTTTCAACAGAGCCAGGATAGCTGTTTCCAGTCTTTGTGCTAACCTATGCTTTAGAATAGTCTTTCCATCTAAAGCTCTGCCAAAAAAGTGAATAATAGTATTTTCCAAAATGTAAAATTTTTTTCTTCAAAACCTAATGTTGGTCATATTTGATGGCACTTTCCATCTGCATGGCCTTTATATGTTGGCAATGTGTCATATTTGTTGTTGTAAACAAATAATGTGCAGTAGGCTGTTATTGTCCTTTGAGAATAATTACGTATGTGTCTCCTGTATTGTAGGAAGCTGTGAAGGATGCATAGTCAGATTCTTTCACACACACACATTAATGCTTTTACCAGTGTTTTGTGTCAGCTAGACCTACGGAGGAAGGTCCTGCAGTATGTGGGACTTCCTGTTTGCAACACACTTTTCCTGTTGTGGATGATATCCTCCTGAGCTCCTGACAGCTCGTACTCAATTATGACTTCTGGATTGAGAGGATCCAGGCAGCGTCTCCTTTTTATGATCACACTCTCACTCTTCATACATACTAAGTGAAATATTTAGGTCATTTGATTTTTCATGTTTTTTTGTGTGGTTCACTTATAAAATATGCATTTGCTGGCACAAAGAGTCCAAAAGAATTCAAAGCCATAATGGAGGGCATTGTAGTTTACTGATATTCTTTACAACTGAAAAAGCTTTTTTTTTTTTCTTTTTGCAAGATGCCTTTGTAGGCAAGTGTGTGTGATTCATACTGATTAAATATTTCTCTCTCACACTTTCTTTAAAGCCTCATTTGACTGCAGCAAGAGGACACTGGCTTCATTTCAACTCATAGGATGATAATGCTGCCACCATATTTTACTTGTTACTGAACCGAGGAGTCCCAGCTGTCACTCAACCTTGCCACCTAGTGGAGCTTTGAAGGTTTAACTCCCTTCTGGTCAACAGTAATCTTCCAGACAACTACCTCCCTCATCTGGGGAAATGCCTGCCCTGCAACATTTCCCTTTGATCCCATTTATTTTGCACGTGCTGAACATTGTTTGGTGAAGGAATTAAAAACCTTTTTTTGCAGCTACAGTTAAGAGGCTCTCAATTAGTCGACCAAAAAAAAAAACTGTTCCTTCACTGACATATGTGTGATATGCACCCATGATCCCTGACTTCATGCTAGTGTTGAGGGAGCCCCAAAGCAAGAGCATCCAACAAGAAGCAAATTGAGCCACACAGGAGAAGTCAGTCCCTAAAAGAGACTGCACAAACAGCCAGATGGAACCAACAATTGGCACGCTCTCTACAGCTACACCAACTGCAACACAAAATCGTAAGAATTCAGTTACAACAGTAATAACTTTTTTATTCTCAGAAAAATGTACATGGACTCTTGCCAGATTTAGTTTTAATCAGATTATTGATATTTTTTGACAACCATCTTAAAACAAGTGATAGATGATTAAATGTTTGGTTCATTTGGTTTGAGGTGGACTGAGTTGAGATTTGGTTATTTAGGGGTTTTCCACAATGACAAGGATGTGATTCATTTTCCTCTCTTGCAGACACGTTCGATAGCCAGACAGACAAATATAAATCTCACAACTGGGAGTTCCTGGTGGCCGTCCTGGTCACAGCCATCTCCATCTCCATTCTCATCGCCCTTCTGGCTAAATGCCAGGTGGTCCGGCGTTACCTGGCCAGCTACAGGCACACACGGCTGAGAGAGACAGACAACATCAGCCAGTGTCAACCTTCAGGTCTGTTTTTTTTAACCCATAAAACATACCATAATATATAAAACCTTCATTTTTCTTTGTGCAGCAGGTAGAAATGCCACTAGAGCTTGTTAGTGTTCAGCAAGAACAAACTGTGATACTTTTGTTTTACTATTTAACTTCCTCCTAGTTCACGAAAGCTTTTACATTTAAGTCTGAAATAAATATTGGAATGCAGAAAAATATAAATAAAAAAAGCTAAGCCTCATGGAGGATTTTCAGTGTCTTTCAGCTCAGTGTCTTGCTGTTTTCCGCGAAAAAGGTTCTGATAAACGGACGCTACCTGCCCAGCACCAAATGGTAGCCAGACAAAGCTGGGTGCAGACTGATCTCACGAAGCGGCGTATGTATGACACGCCAATTCGTATGCCATTATTGGCGTGTTATCAAGACGCATACTCGTTTTTTAGCGTGTGAATTGACGCCGTAGCGAGTAGTATGAAAGGGCGAAAATCCACGTAGGCAGGTTGGTTGGGGTGGAGGATGGGTAAAAGACAGGACTTTCACCCAGGAGAACGGGGATTGCGCCCCGCGTGTGACTTTGTGTCCCATGTGTGATGTTTCCTTTCCACGTTTATTGTTTTCCTAAACCCAACCAGTTCTTCTTTTCCTAAACCCAACCCGCGTGTGATATTTCCTAAATCCAACCCCGTTGTTCTTTTCCTAATCGCAACTGTTTCTTCTTTTCCTAAACCCAACCTGTGTGTGACGTTCCTAAACCCAACCGTAGCCTTGCGATAACACGTAGCCTAGCGATAACACGTAGCCTCGCGATAACACGCCACGTGGCTTTAGAAAGTGCCACGTGGCGTGTATGTGACGTTGCAGACTGCTGTCCGCTGTATAGAGCGTAGACATACATGTGGATAGCTCAAAATGCGTACAGATAACAAGCCACTTGGCTTCATTAGTCACTATTAAAAAAGCTGGCTGTCAGGCTGTACGTCAATGTGACATTACAGCTTTCAATCTTTTTCGTTTTCCTTAACACCAACCCCACTGTCACTTATAAATAGGAATTACCTTTAAATGATTTTAATGCAGTACAACTCTAATGTTTCTATCTCTGCTTCCAGGCCTGGAGGGGGAATTTGCCATGCACAGGGGCCGTGGAATTAACCCTCACTGCCTCCCTCCTGTGAGCGAGGAAGATGATGACGGCTTCATTGAGGACAACTACATCCCGGCCAGTGAGAGAGCGAGGGCTGAAAGAGCAGCGGAGAACATGGAGGACATGGAGGACACAGAGGAAGAAATGGATGAAATTGAATTTACCATCGCTTAGAGGGACTGTCTCTACACCTCCTCGGCTTGATAAACCCCTGAAAATCCAATTCTAGTCCCACCTTTCCTCTATTTTTAAGTAAAATCCATATTGTCGATTAGTAAAAAAAAAAGAAAAAAAAGGTTAGGAAAGCATAAAAATGTAAATACCAGTGCTCAAGAGTGTCTTAATTTCAAGACAGCACAGAATGACTTAATTCAAAGTGCATTATTATGGCAGTATCTCTCAATGCATGATCTGTGGATCCATAAAAGTCCCCTAAAATATAAATAGAAGTCAATTTTGTCCTGGCATTTGTCAGTATACTAACAATGGCCATAATATGTTTCTATAAGATAATTGAAGGAACCACATTTTGTCCTGAAACAGTAAAAATGAGTGAAAATAGATCAATTGGTCTTCTGCAAATATGAACATTAACTAATCACCTTTGTATCTGTGACTGAGTTGTTGGTTAAGTGATTTGTTGACACAGATTATGCAACAAAAAAAATCTCTGTATAATTCAGACAAATAACCACAGTTGCGCTGAATTTGAACAGGAACATTTCACTTTGCACTGACAACATGTTTGTCAGTGAAACAGGCAATTGTGTAGATAGATACAGTGTGTATGTGTGTAAAATATTATTGAAGGCCTTTACTGTAATAAAGCAGTAGCAACTGAGCAACATGAGGACATTGTGATGCTCTGCTCTCGGTCAGATCAACAGCTTTATGAGAGACTAGCAAAATTAAATTTATATCTTTAAATGTTGTGTTGTTACAGCATCACTGTACATTGTGATTTTTATTTTTTCAAAAACTAACGTGCCTTTTACATATGCTTAAAAAAGGCTCAATTATGTTATAGTAAAAGCATTAGCCTACTAGTTACTTTCAATTTGGCTGCTATTTTTTAGAATGGTAACAATAGACTGGGACTGTACTTCATTCACACTGTATGATATTTGGTCAGGAAATTGTAAACCTTAATAAAAATCCCGAAATAGTGTCGCCTGGACTGGCTGCATGGCTCAAGTCTATTTTTAAATTCAAACAATGGACTCCAAACTTCTGAGGCATAGTTTTACATCTTGGTCTTGATTGCCGTGTTCCTCACTGGTTTACAAACTGGATTTATCACACTCACCTTTCGTTTTAAACTTTACAACACTGGTCTCAACAACAGTGATTAAGCCTGACAATTGAACAACGAAGAGGCCTGGAGCATTTTGGATCCTCTGAAACCATCCAGCTGATGAGAGCGGTCTGACAGGTCTGCGTGGGGCTGTCAGGCGAGGTTCCTACCCGGAAACACGGCGCGTAAAGTTCACACAGACAAGCCGGAGCGAATCCGGAACAACACTGATTCCGTCTTCAAAATAAAAGTGCAGAATTTGAAATTATTAGCTGTACGCAATGGTGTAATACATCCATATAAATTAGCAGTGCATTTACTCAGTTAGGCTACTATACATTTTTAAGTATTTACATTTTCTGCTAATTTATATTTGTACTCCACTACTGATGCTAATACTTTTGTAATTTTACTTCAGTAGGCTACAATTGTGAATGCAGGACTTTTACTTGTATCAGAACCCACCACCTCAGTGTATCAAATATCAAGTATATTTATGCAGATTCACCCCTTTCATAAAGTTCTGTTATTAGATAATAGCCCATATTTGATAATCATTGATGACAAAGTCATATGGACTTTTTAATGTTCAGCGTTGAACTAATGTGACCTAGCTCACATAGCCTAGCCTACTGTTGGGTATAGTCTAATAATGCATCATATTTTACAGGATTATCATATGGTTTGGTTTAACATGTTAATGTGAAATGTAACTACTGGAGTAGCTCATTGTAACAATGCTTTCCTTGAAAATAAAGTTTAAAATATTTAAAATATAGGTAAAAGCATTACAGCATTACAATGTTTACTTAAAAGTACATACGCTATTTAAATGTAGGCTATCAAAAGTAAGATACATTCACAGAAGCAGTGCTTAGGTCTAAGTGTTGGAGCCATATTAAAATTTGTTTCTGTTTCTGAAAATGTATTTCTTTGGTTGGAGCTAATTTTAAAATGACTCACATACAGTAGGCTACTTGAGTAAATGTAGGCTACTCAGTTTCTTTACGCCATTGGTAATATTGGGTGAATCCATAAATCAGGCCTAAATTAAAACATCCCTTCAATAACCACCGGAAGTTGTATTTCTGCGACTCCGGCTAGCTTGATGCGCCGCTCCGGAAAAGCAGCCAGTTGCAGTGAAACGCAACGACTGAAGAGTGGAGGAGAGGAGAATGATGGGAGCGAATACTATCCCCCTTAACTGACCCAAATCTTACAGTGGACCCAGATATTATCTAGGCTAATTATTGTTCTTGTTCTGAATTGTCTCCACGAAGATGTCGGCGTCGGCGATATTTATCCTCGACCTGAAGGGAAAGGTAAGTTCGTGGCGACTTGTTGTTGGGGAAGTTAACATCAGGGTTACCAACGAAGCACCTGCTACATGAAAATATGTAATAGTCCAGAAAGGATATTTCCATTGATGCACTGTAGTGGGCTAACTGTTACGTTAGAATATATGCCAGAATGGCCTATTTAGTTAAGGTTACTTTTCCTACTGTCCGTGCCCTGTAACCTTCAAGAGAGCAGTCAGGAAGAGAGGCTCAGCTGGCCAAACTCGTTTCACCAATGTTGAGTATACAGAGGGCTTGTTCTCGTTCAGCGATGCAGCCCTTTTTCTGTAGCCTGTGTTACGCGTCCTACTTCAAAGTTTAAAAACTTTAACGTTACTTTTTGCAGACCCCAAAAGGGAATCACTTAAAAATGACAGTGGCTTACTTAATGTGATAGGATTTCTTTAAAACATATTGCCAAAATTGTGTCTAGACAATAGATTTCTATAGCCTAGCTATATTAGAAATGCATTTTGAGAGACTAACCCATATTTTAGGCACTTGTAGGCTACAGTATCAAGAGCTGAAACAAATAGTCGATACATTGATTACCTGCAACAGTTTTGACAAATCATTGAATGTCTTTTTTTAAAATCTCAAATATGAGGATTTGCTACTTTAATCATTTAGGGCTGGAACCAACCATTAAAACAAATCTGAAAAAATAAATAAATTGATAAATCGTTCCCCAGAGCACAAGGTGATGTATTCAAATCGCTTGTTTTGTTCAGCCAACAGTCCAAAACCAAAATATATATATTCGGTTAGCCTAACTGCCCGAAGCCTAAGGAAACCAGCAAATATTTACATTTGAGAGGGTGGAACCGGTGATTTTTCTTTGCATTTTTGCTTAAACTCTGCGAATTTCTTTTGGGCGCATTTTTACAATGTTCTGACATTTCAAACTTTATGAGAAAGTAATTGGCAGTTTTAACAATAATGAAAACAATCCTCGGGTGCCTGCTGATAGTATCTGAAAATTACTATTTTCGAAATACGTTTCTAAACATTCTCTAAAATGCATTGCGAATATATTTATTTGTTGGTATCATGTGTGCTGTATTATGGGATGAATGACAAAAGGACACTGAATTTTCACTACCTTCACTAATTACTGCAAAACTCAGGTTTAACATCAAGGCTAAACCTCACAGGGTTTATTTATTTTAGGGAAAGAAAAGGAATTGCTGAATAATTCTTATGTGCTTGACAATACCCATCAGGGAACAGAATCCGACCCTCATAGCCTGCATGTCTGATTGTACAGATTAAAGGTTTTCTCTTTCCTTATCTATCTCTGCCCTGGGGCAAGTCAGTCTTCTCCCTCCCTCTGTCCTGACCTGGCGTCCTCTCCCCTCTATTCTTACTGTTGTATTTTAGTTGCAATTAAAAATCCACTTACATGTAACAGAGTTAAAATATCCAAAATAACACCAAATATGAAACTAGTTATATAGGCAATATCTTAGATATCAACCAAAACCAATCATGTATAGGTAGACCGGTCACTCAAGTACACACATTTCTAGACACAGTTGACAAAACACAGCTACTACAGAATCCAGTTTCCACCCCTGCCTGTTATCCCTCCACCCTCAGGTCCCCTCCCCTCTAAGTTGTAACTCCTGGGCACTAGACCGCACACTGCTGGCTCCTGGGACCTGCTATGTAGACTGAAATGTCAGGCTATTGAAATCAGCATGGCATCATTTGTTCCCAGTGTTTTGGGTTGTAATAGTAGCAGCCATTCCATTAACTACATGCATACACGTGTAAGGTTGAACATTTTAGTCATACAGTGGTGGATGGAATGGAGCTACAGCTCTTAGTTTTGTATTTTGTTTTTATTTATTTATCAGGGACAGTGCACATGCATCCGCATTATATAGTGTAAATGTGCTAGAATTCAGTTATTTTCATCAGTTCAATCAGTTTATTCTCATTTTCAGGTTCATAATTGTATTTAGAGGTTATATCAGAATAGGTTACATGGTTTAATTTTCAAAAAACACCATATTTTTGTTGTGCTGCACATTGCTGCAGCTCCTCTTTTCACCCTGTGTGTTGAGCTCTCTGTTTTAGCTACAGAGTAGGGCTGGGCGATATGGCTGAAAACTGTATCACGATATAAGTGTTTCATATCGGTCGATATCGATAATTATTGATATTTTTTATGACCTATTTAAAATAAGGACCAGGAGAAAAATATATTAAATTTAAACATTTTTATTTTAAACTTAACCTTGCTCTGATTATAATCCCCTCAGTTATAAAAGCAGAAATGTCAACACAACCATGGAAACCACTCAAATAATTAAAATGTAAACATAAGTCTAAAATCACAGTGAAGAAAGAATAAGTAAGAATTGCTTAATTAGGTGTAATAAAATGGTGCAAAGTGTTAAATATAAACATAGAGAAACCTGAAACCTGAGAAGAACTATTTTCTGCAGGTTTAGTGCTAGGTTGGTAACCTGGCTTCTGGACAGTGCTCAGCACGTCTGCCTCCGTTATTTCTTTGTAGCGTTTAGTAAGGCGCGATGCAAACGTACTCCATGGCGGTCTGCTGTTTGGCGCGGTAGCAGCTGCAGATGTTGTTGGACGTGCTGGCGAATACGGCTGTGCTCCAAAGTGTGAGCGCGGCTAAGGTGGTAAAACAAGTTTGCGGTAGTGTTGGTGGGGGACGACGGCAGACTTTATAAAATCCCCAAAACTGCCATACTGACTTTTCCTGTTTTATCAACAATTTCCTCGCCTTCGCGGCACTCACTTTCCACTTATCGCTCCACGCGCCGGTTCTGTTATTGTAGAATCCAACACGAGACAGCGATGGGTGCCAAACCAAACTTGATACTGTTACATGATTGGCTGTTAGAGTGTCACTCCCTACGTTGCTAGGTTACCAGAGAGTCAGTGCCTTTGTTCATGCAACCAAACTTGCTTCGCAACTTCTGGTTTCTTCCGAAGAAGAAAAACAAGTTATCGAACGTTTTATCGAACGCATTTTCTATTGATATTGATTACGTGTCTATCGCGATACATATCGTTATCGTTTTATCGCCCAGCCCTACTACAGAGTGAGGCATCGCACTTCTGTTCCATCTTTGTTCGAAGTCGCACATGCGCAGTAGCTAGGTAAGGACTACTAGCCAATCAGAAGCGTATGAGTATGAGGGCGTGCAATGCTAGCAGCTAGGTGAGCATTATAACATGTGTTACAAATTAAGATAAAAAGAGCAGAAACCTATAATAATTTATTTATATAATAAACCTATAACATGCACAAAAAAGATATATAACACAAGAAAGGAAAGGGAGAAGCCAAGAAGCATAATACGAGCACTTTAACAACTGTTTCATGGCTTGGCATAACATATTTTACAGACCTTTGTGGTGCCCAGAAAATAAATCATCATGATTTTGCTGATCCTTTTGACTTTTCATTTAGCTTCATCATCGGGCCAAAAAGTTTAAATTGTTATTCATTTATGTCCAAATTACATTCCCATCAGACTTATCTATACTTTGTGTTTAGTACTAATTAGCAAATGGGACCATGCTAACATTTGAGATGGTGAGATTGAAGTGAACATGATAAACATTTTATCAGCTAAACATCAGCGTGTTAGCATTGTCACTGTGAGCTCATTGCACCGCCTCACAGCCTCACACAGCTGCCAGCATGCATGTTGACTCTTAGTTTTGTTGAATTGGGAGTCTTAGGCAACAATGAACATCTAGCTGTTGCGATAAAGAGGCACTGTGGGCATGCACAATGTTAAATGGTTGCAATTGATGGACCAACTCAGTGGCGTCTTTTTACAGCCTTCAATGTGCCATTATTTCATCAACAAGTAACTCCTAACAGCTCTGTCACTCTAAAACATGATCAGTATTCTGTAATATTTTTCTCCGAGTGATAATGGAGTTATGCTTAAAGATGTGCGCTGTGATTGTTTTCTAAACCGTTGATGAGTGATACAAACTGATTGAACTAGTAGAGTTTTTTCTGTTCCTGTTTGCCTTCCAATGAGGGTTTTCTGTTTGCCCAGTTCCCTTAAAGTGTCAACAGCGAGTGGTTCCTATTACAGTCATGAGTGCCTTGTGTGTCCCAATAACTAAATCCCTGGATTGAGAATCCCTTTGTGACTTTTAAAGCCACCAGTGGTCTTAAGAGAAAACATGTTGTTATTGGTGTTTTTATTTTTGTGAAATTCAAGTAAAACAACAAAACTGGCGATTCTTCCAGATTTAACCAGCACTGCATGACCACATTAAGAAACTATCATATTCTGCCGTAGAAAAATGCCATTTTAAACAATGCTACTTAAGTTCTACATAATTTCTCTTTCATACTATTCTTTATTGTGCATTTTATAAATAGGTGTCTACCTCTGTATTGTGCCTTATTTTCATGTTGCTGTGTTTAAGTGTTCAAATTGTATTTGTTTGTATTCCCTTTTTCCTCGTTATATCTGTTTTTAGTGCTATAACATTGCAAATCTTTTTTTTAAAACTTTCATCTTCTTCTCTACCTATTGTTATGTAAACCCCGTTGAGGTACCCATCATTTAGATTTGTAGGAATGCAATGGAGGGATGTACTGTAGATGTAATGATATTTGGCATTTTCCAAACTATCGCTATCAGCATTTATAATCTCTATCTATCTTAAGTTTGTATTTTTATACATTTTATTTGTCAGGAACTTTAACATATTTTGATGTTCCTCTGTTCTGTTGAGACAATAAAACACACTATTATTTTTAAACTGCATTATCATATTATTTTAGTGAGGACTCATGAATAACTACAAATAACTAATGTTAAGGAAATCTGTTTATGTTTTGTTACGCATTTCTGGATTTAAAAAAATATATATCGGCCGATGTATCGGAATATCGGATTTTTAAATCCTCTAATATTTGTATCGGTATCGGCCTTAAAAATCCTTTATCGGTCGGGCTCTAATTTGTAATAAGTATTTGTAAATGCCAACACAGGTTACCAGAATATGGTTTTATAAAACAGAACAGCATCTTAACACACACAGAATTTTAATGAGACCTGGATTATTAAGTAGCTGCGCTCTGCTTTGGGGCATGAAATCTGCTAACTGTTTGTATGAGGTGTTCTGCCTCTGCTGAATTTACGGTATATGATGCCATCTGATGTCTAATTTGAGTGAAACTGACACACATTTGAACAACGTGACACGACAATGGTATGTTAACTCTTAATTAACCTAAAGGTGAAACATAAGATATTCTAAATCATAAGATATTCTAAAATCATCATTCTAAATCATCGTTGATAAGGCCATAATTGTCACAGCTTCCAGTATTGTCAAAGGAAGAACAGGAATCTAGCATCAACGTCGCTAACATTGTGACTGTGCTGATATCCTCACATCCTATTATCAGCTGAAATGTCTTTCAGAAAACAAGTGGCTGTTTGGCAAAAGAAAGTTAAACACACATCAGTACCGACAGTAGGAAGTTAGAAACAGCAGAATAATAAAGCAGCCATTACAAATGTGTCTCTACTTTTCATTATAAATGTGTTTGATTTAATCTCAGGGAATTATTTGAACACAGTAATAATATTACTCAGTGATTCATTTATGTATTGCCTTGAGCAGAAACTAATCTTGTTCCACTCAAAAGTTTTAAGTGTGTGGGCATGACGTGATCTTTGCAACTGATATGTTGGCGGCACCGCTATCAACACTACTAGTGCTTGTTTAGCTTTTTAACTCTTTGCAATGTTCTTTAGGCCCTCATTAAGTGCAGTGTGGGTACAGTGTGGATGAGCATTTTGTTGTTTTGAACCATTTTTTTAATTCATCAATGGTGCATTTTAAAAAGGGCTACAAACAATTATTAATTCATTATTTAGTCTACAAAATGTCAGAAATAAGTGAAAAACCATCCCACTTTCTCAAGCCCCTCAAGATAATGTCGTCAAATTGCCTTTTTTGTCTGGCCAACAGTCCAAAACCAAAAGATATTCTGTTTCCAATTATGTGAAACATAGAAAATCAGCTAATCCTCACATTTAAAAAAGAAAAGAAAAAATATTTTTTTAACTTGTGAATGATGATTCATTTGATGCCGTTAGGCTTGGCTGTGTGTGTGTGTGTGTGTGTGTGTGTGTGTGTGTGTGTGTGTGTGTGTGTGTGTGTGTGTGTGTGTGTGTGTGTGTGTGTGTGTGTGTGTGTGTGTGTGTGTGTACAATTTCAAACCTACATTGACTCTTTACCCATTAATGTAACACACTATTGCTTTAAATCCATCAATATTGATTGTGTGTATATATTCTGCATTAATAAGTACTGTTCAAGTAAATCTGCTGAATCCGTCTATCAGAGATTACTTTCAGAACTACAAAGCAAACCTCTGCATATCTCTTTAGAGGGCTCTTCAGTGTTGCAGCTTTTTATTGATGCAAACATTTCTCTATACCTCATACTCTGTCTCCAGTGACATCTGAACTCTTCGCTCTGTGGTTTCTGTCTCCTCTCACAGAAGCCGAGCAGTGGCCTGTTCCTACCCTTTATTTTCCCTCAGATTACTTTACTTTCCTGGCATTTCCTTTTTGTTTATTTCTTATTTCCTTCTGCCTTTGTTGTATCTGCCCCTGTGTGACCCCTGCAAAACAGACTCCTCTAATAAAGAAAGGGTGAGGTGTGTGTGTGTGTGTGTGTGTGTGTGTGTGTGTGTGTGTGTGTGTGTGTGTGTGTGTGTGTGTGTGTGTGTGTGTGTGTGTGTGTGTGTGTGTGTGTGTCATCTAGATCCCTCAAGCATAGAAGCTTTGTTCTCTTTCTTCACTTCACTCTGTTCCGGACTCTAGCAAGACTGCTGACTCATCTTGTTGCGTGTGTTTCTTCTAAGATTAGGAGTTGTGGTGGTTTCTCAGGGCTAAATGAAGTGAATCTTCAATAAAATCAAGATTAATTTCAAAATACATTACAATTCTGTGATAAAAACATGTACATTTCTGTTATTTTGTCCTCGCTTTTAATCCATGATTTAACACAAGTGCTATTGGCAGTGAACCTTGAACATCATCTTTTTGTTGTTTTGCACTGACATTCAACCATTCAAAGGCTGAAATAGCTATAGAACGGACTGCCCGCAGTCATAATAGGCTCTAATGTTTAAATATTGGGAAAGACTGCAATCATAGACGTCCACAAATAATTGACTAGCTAGTTAGCTGTATTTATAAGCCCACGCCCACCTTTGATTAAAAACAGGTTCTCACTCTTTTCAGAGAGTTGGTGAAAGCTATTCTAGAAAATGTAGGCACTCACTAACAAAGAAGAGGTGAAATACACACATGGAAAGTGGTTGTGTTGAAACAAGACTACATTCTGTGTACAGCCATGCTAGCAGAAACATTTGCACTAATTGGCACTAAAGACAATGTACAGCTGAGGCTGATGGGAATGTCAGTAGTTCTGCAGGTTATTTGGTCACACAACAACGTATTGGACAGATTGAAAGTTTGACCTGATGTTGACACTAAAAAGTCAGAGAATTACAATTCATCCTGAGGGGGACATCAATGTATGGAACAAATTCCATGGCAATCGATTGATTGTTGTCATTTAGCTGAGAACCACATGGTGGCACTAAAAAAAGTCAGGGGATCCGTAAAGTCAGTAGGAGCTGTCCTATTGGGACCATGAATGTCTATACAAAATGGATGCACTAGTTGTTGAGATTTTTCTGTCTGAACCACAGTGGTGGACCGCCCCTCTGTTAGCTATAATTTCAAACCTGAGAATCCCTCGAGCTTTGCTGAAGTCTGAATATGATCCTGTTTCATGTTGAGAAGGTGGTCATTCACCATTCATCATCAGAAGTTGGCAACACAGTTTGCACATTTCCTTGTGAGATGAATGTGGAAAATGTTGCTATTTCCGTCCATGAGGTTAGGGTTTGTAGTCCGCCAGTGGCTCTTGAAACATGTTGAAGTTTGAGTGCTCAGGTTCGGTATCTCCATAATAATGTCTACTGCCTCTATATTTTGTTCTTAACATTCTGGATCCAGGTGCTAATCTGCCGTAACTACATGGGGAACATGGACATGAATGAGATTGACCACTTTATGCCCATCCTGATGAAGAGAGAAGAGGACGCTGAGATGACCCCTCTGGTCACCCACGGCTCCACACACTTCCTGTGGATCAAACACAGCAACCTTTACTGTATCCATTTGAGTTTGTGTCTTTCTACTGTAATCTTTCAGCCTTCCCAACAGTCATATCTGCAGAAAAAAATGAGTAAATATAAAATGTAGCAGAGATATACAGCCTCTGACATCTATACCTCATTGGCCTCTTCCCTTAGCTGTCTCCAGCTCCATAAGAAGTGCTGTGCTTCAGGTCTCAGCAGCAGGCAGCTTCTCAGCTTCTGTTTCATCTCCTCATGTTTCACAGCCAGTTGAAAAATTGAACAAAGATTCACTGTGATGTGTTAGGCACTGTATATCCTCTTCTCTTCATGCGAGACCGGCCAGTCAAACTTTCTTACACATTATTAATTCAGCATGATATTGCAGTTGTGAGTATGTGGGATTACCAGTGCAGCGTATAAAAAAATTTTTTTTTTTTTTTTTTTTTTTTTTTTTTTTTTTTTTTTTTTTTGGGATAATTTTTTTTTTTTTTTTTTTTTTTTTTGCATTGTGCTAACTTTTTATGTCATTGCATTCATCTAATAACCACCCACTGTCTCTGCACTACATGTCTCCATCTTGTCCATTTCTGGTTCATAACAATTTGCAAATGTTTTTTTTTTAGTTTTTTTAGCTCAAATACCGTCACTTGTAGATGCACAGTTGTTTCTTAACAGTCTGGTCTTCAGTGGTGGCACTGACGAAGAAGAATGCCAACGCTGCCCTGGTGTACTCCTTTCTTTATAAAATTATCCAGGTATGTCTGTTTTCTGAGACCTAAATCCAAATCTTTAACTTCTATTTGCTACTTGTGTTCAGATTTAATTTTTGTTAAGTGATTATCCTTATCATGTTGGCGGAGGTCAGGGTGTTTATCGGCAGTAATGCTCGTCACTTACCTGTCATACATTTTTTTTAAGTTTGTTTGTGGCTTGTTTGTTTAAACCCACCTACATTACTGTTAATGTAGCATGAAACACACCTCTTGTTACCTGCGGTTTAAACCGAGATGGCAGATTATACTATTTAAATAGGGACCAAACAGAAGTTAGTATTTTGAGTGATCATAGTATGCATTTTCTGTGATTGTGATTTGATTATCACCAGACGACATGAGGTGCAACTACACCTCTTATTTCATTGGCTGTTTCAGCAGATGCCGTAAACTCACTGTACAATTTTCTTACCAACACACAATGAAAAAAGCCCGAAAGTACAGCCAAACAACTTTCTATAATATAACATCTGACTGTTTGTGTCCGTAGGTATTTAAGGAGTACTTTAAGGAGCTTGAGGAGGAGAGTATTCGTGACAACTTTGTGACAGTGTACGAGCTGATGGACGAAGTGATGGACTTTGGTTTTCCGCAGACAACTGATAGCAAGATCCTACAAGAGTAAGAAAACATTGCGGATTGCGTCTAGTGTCTATATGTTCATGCCTAATCATACTAGTGACTAATATTGACAAAATTAAGCAGTTACTTCATAAGTTTTTCCTAAAAAAAAAAACATTTTTATATTTGACAAAACTTGGATCATTGATGTGCGTTGGCACTGTGTTCAGCCATTTTAAGTGTAACATTAATCCAACTGATTAAGGTTAAAGTTTCAAACTCTCAAAGGCTGTAATGCACGAAGGCACTCCAGTCTGATTTTAATGTAACCACATTAGCTCAAGTGGTACCTGTATCACCCATTAGGGAACACAACATAAAAGTCTTTCAGTCAGATAACGGCGTTGTAAGTGACCAGCAGAGATGGGAGAACACAATGATTCTGTTTGAAGTGCCAGTGGCTTTATTTGTTGTTTTTCATTCAACAACGTACAGCTGGCGACTAAAGCTTTAATGAATGGGAGAACTCTATTCAGCAAGTGAAATGAACTGAAGCAACTATTCTTGGGCTTCACAAGTGCTTTGTGTTCACACTGTACACTGGGTTGTTTTGCTTTTTCCCTTCCCTTTGCTCCATTTGTTTCCAGGGAAAGGCTAAAATGCCAAAATACCATGTGTTCTGTGTGCACATGATCAGTATTGCTTCTAATTAATGATACACTTTATGTTTGAAACTTTCATATTTGCATGCTACATTGTTAACCATTTTGATGGCTCAAAAGTGATTTGGCCTTTTCTCGTTATGTGATTGATGATTCATTTGATGCCGTTAGGCTTGGCAGTGTGTGTGTGTGTGTGTGTGTGTGTGTGTGTGTGTGTGTGTGTGTGTGTGTGTGTGTGTGTGTGTGTGTGTGTGTGTGTGTGTGTGTGTGTGTGTGTGTGTGTGTGTGTGTGTGTGTGTGTGTGTGTGTGTGTGTGTGTGTGTGTGTGTGTACAATTTCAAACCTACGTTGACTCTTTACCCATTAATGTAACACACTATTGCTTTTAATCCATCAATATTGATTGTGTGTATATATTCTGCATTAATAAGTACTGTTCAAGTAAATCTGCTGAATTCGTCTATCAGAGATTACTTTCAGAACTACAAAGCAAACCTCTGCATATCTCTTTAGAGGGCTCTTCAGTGTTGCAGCTTTTTATTGATGCAAACATTTGTCTCTACCTCATACTCTGTCTCCAGTGACATCTGAACTCTTCGCTCTGTGGTCTCTGTGGTTTCTGTCTCACAGAAGCCGAGCAGTGGCCTGTTCCTACCCTTTATTCTCCCTCAGATTACTTTACTTTCCTGGCATTTCCTTTTTGTTTATTTCTTATTTCCTTCTGCCTTTGTTGTATCTGCCCCTGTGTGACCCCTGCAAAACAGACTCCTCTAATAAAGAAAGGGGGGAAGCTGTGTGTGCGTGTGTGCGTGTGTGCGTGTGTGTGTGTGTGTGTGTGCGTGCGTGTGTGTGGGTGGTTGCAAGAGACTGAGTAAGTGAGACTGCGAGGATGCATGTGAATGTGTTCATGTGTGTTTTCGTATGAACCTGCATGTGTGTGTTTGTGTTGTGTTTGCTATTGTTATGCTAATCTGTCAGTTTGCTGCCAACCCCGCTGCGCTTCCAGATCCTTTCATTAGCATTTCTGAGGAGAATCAGGGCAAAACAGAACAAGCAGCAAGGCAACACAACAAGCCAATCCAACGTCGACCTCAAGCCCACTTGTTGCCGCCTTTTATCTCTCAGCGCTGTCTGACTTTGCTATGTGTCAACATGCATTCAAGGCCCTTTAGGTGGGAGGAACTGGGACAGAAAACTAGGGAAAACATTTTGCTTCAATCCGTCAGTCAATCTTAAACTTGTTTATTTAGCACTTTTTGTGTTTGTTTTTGACATGTACAGTTGGACTGAAATCAAGACCTTTAAGTTTGTTTTGTGCTAGTGTATTTGGCTTTGATTGGCTTAATGGGTCATGAGGCTTGGCTATGCTAACAGTTCACTCAATTTAGTGACAATGCGAAAGGGGTCACTCGTAGTGATGAGCTTCACAGAACTTTACATCAAGTTTCAGCTCATTGTTTAGCTGTTCGGCCCCCAGTTTTACTCTTTGGGTTCACTCTCACTGGTCTTATAGCGTCGTATTCAGCAACAGCAGGCTGCTGTTTTTCAGTGAAAAAGCTCTAAAAATCCACTGCACACTACCTGCTCAGCACCAAACAGCAAACAGACAAACAAATTTAGGAACTAAATATTTCCCAGCAAAGACAGAGCTAAAAGAGAGTAACAATTGGACTTACCTTCTGATGGCCAGAAACATGACTTCAAATGGATTATAACGTTATTCTGTAACTGCTGGATGTGTAAATAAGCAACGTTTTACTAATAAATTCACCATATCAACTTAAAACTTCATGATATGTCAGTGGTTGGCTCGCAACTTGTTCCTGCTGCCCCCAAGTGGCCGAAAAAGGCATTGTAGGTTTAATGAAATTAAATGAAAAGAACAAAACAGGAGGAACAACACAACAATTAGTAAAATCTGGTTACATCAGTAGTTTGAGTTCACATACTTTAAACAATCGAATCAATGGCACAGATATACCACTAATATTACAGATTATAATTCAAATGACTCAATTTTCAAGAAAAGTGCAAACTTGTGGTCAGGTCAATTTCATTCATGTAGCCCCAAATCACAAATGTGCCTCAATGGGCTTTGCAATCTGTACAACACAAAACACCCTCTATCCATATAGCGTTGATATCTTTCCCCTGTGATTTTGTCACTGTGGTTAGCAGAAGCACAGTGCAATCTGGAAACGAGTCTGGAGCAAGACGGACACAGTATTAATACCCACACTGTTTGACTTGTGCATAGCTACGTGCAGCCCATCTCTCAAATTAGACACTGCATATGGAACACAGATTCCTGTTGCTGTATTTAGTCTACTGAAAAGGAAGACCTCATACATACACATACACATGGGACATCATATGTGACATTGGTAATATGAACCACAAGCACAATGTCATTATTAGTACCTTGTCTGCATTAACACAATTTCAGCGGTGGTACCACGTTGTTGCAGGCAGATTTCCAAACAGATACAGTCACAAAACATTGAATTTCTTTGAAGTTATCAACATGGCGATGTTTCTGTGTTTGCTATTCTGCTGGCTTTGCACTTTTCCCCCTTTTTGTAAAAGAAGAGCATGAGGACAGCAGATCTGTGTGGAACATTGGGTCAGTATGTCATCGACTCTGGGGAAAATGCTCAGGCATCTGGAGGAGGAGAGAAGGTGAGGGACAACTGAAAATAGGAGAGGAGAAAACGAGAAGAGAAGAGGTCAGAGGAAAAGACACAGGGGGGGAAAAGAGATTGCCACAGATATAGCACAGTTTGACTGTCAATGTTTGTTAGCAGTTTAAAATAGTAGCGCACATTTTGGTTTTGAGCAATTGGCACATGGCTGCAAAACATCTGTGTCCTGTCCTTTTGTGAATATTAGCCGCTTCTCCACAGCAGGTTCAAGTGCAGTTCAACAGCACCAATTCAGAATGTTTTTAACAAAGTGTTGAAAGCACCATTTGTTTTCTTGCCGTATCAGATTAGTGTATAAATTGTAGGGTGATGACTTTGGTTATTTTTAGCCAAAAGTGCCAAATGAAAAAATCCTGACTGTACATAATAATAAAAAAAAAGATTAACATTTCCAAAAGTGGAATAACTGTTTTGGACATTATATTCCAAGGAAAATCGGGTGGCATAAACAAGGAGACGGCTACCCAGGGAAAACAAGGCAGTGAGAAGTAAACAGGCCTGGTCATATGTTGTTTATCTAAGTACAGCTCCCTCTTATTCTCATGACAATTCATTAGGTCTCCCTGGATACAGTCAGAGGATTGTTAAAACAGATGGACTCTCTAGCTTGCACATTAAGAGACAACCTACAGTACTGTGCAGTTGCACCAATCAATATTTGTATGCATCAAATTAATACATGTAATGTCAAAAATAAGGGATGGGACTCCAGGTAAAGTTCCAATCATTAAGGCATCCAAACCAATTCTGTAATCTTCTGTTGGCTCAAACCCTTTTGATGCTGGGGTGTTATTTGACCAAGCAACACTGAATAGTTTAACATCATGTTAAACAAATGCATGCAAGTCATATTATCAGTGGCTGCAGTCACAATGGGTTTATGTAAATCCATTTTCCAATTACATCCATGAATACTCTTCATACACCATGAATACCAACCTTCTTCAATTGGAAAAAAATGCAAATCTATTTTATGTCATGAGGTGAGATTAATACAACATATAAAAAGCTTTCATTAAGATAGATTGGGTTTCTGTTTATTTTTCTTCAAATTAAGAGTGTTATTTTTGTTGAGACTTTATGATGTTACTTCTCAACAGGTGCCAGTTTTTAAAGGAGATTACCAGATTTAATTATTTCACACTGCAGCCGTTTGTTGAGATATTTCTCCAAAATTGGAAATTCGGTCTCCGTCTGAATCATCTTAATGAGGAGTTTTCAGGTGTTCCACCCAGCAGGGTTACAGGCTGAATTTGGAAAGAGTTTGACCCATGTTAACAACTTCTCTCTGCCTTTGTCTCTTTCAGGTACATCACCCAGCAGGGTCATAAATTAGAGGTTGGGGCTCCTCGACCTCCTGCCACTGTCACCAATGCGGTGTCTTGGCGGTCAGAGGGCATCAAGTACAGGAAGAACGAAGTTTTCATGGACGTCATTGAGTCAGTAAATCTCCTGGTGAGGACAATATTTGTTTTGTCAGCATCACATCGTACAAAGAATATTCTCAGAAAGTTCAAATTGACACAGCAAAAAGACAAAAAGGGTAACTGACATCGCAGACTTTTGTTTTGTATTACATCTCTTATCATCCCATCCATAGTCTATATCCTTGACATTCCCATTTCGGGATCGCTCCCGTGCCGCAGGAAATTCTGCCGGATGAATGTCTTTTCGTCGATGTCCGTTTCCTTCCGCTTTCTTTGTGTTGGAATTTTCAACTCCAGCGGATTTATGAGGACTATGGTTAATTGCTCCTCAGATCTCTGCAGGGTAAATCCAGACAGCTAGCTAGACTATCTGTCCAATCTGACTAAAACAACTTTTGAACGTACACATGTTCCACCAAAACAAGTTCCTTCCCGAGGCTATTTTGCAGTGGCTCGGTGTGAAGCTTAGTGCCTCCCATGACAATTGCGTTTGGTTTAAAGAGCACGTTTTTTTTCCCATCCCGGAATGCTGTGTGGACTGGCCAGACCCTCCTCGAAAGTGAGACTATCCTATCCATGATGTTTACTTAAAATATTGAATATTGTGATATTTTACAATATAGGAAAATATAATATTATAATACTATATGATTATTAATTAATAAGGAACTTTTTTTTTCTTTCAATTGAATATATGTATTGGTTTTGTTGATTTTCCAATACAATTAAAAAAAAATAAAAAAATAAAAAAAAATAAAAAAAATAAATAAAAAATAGTCACAAGAAGCATACTGTAGGTACACATACACACAGAAAAGCAGGAACTCTTAAATACATATGGCTGACTTTCCACCGGTCGCATCTGCGCTGCGTTCCGGATGTGCTGCGGCCACCGCGAGCAATCACTGCCATTCAAGTCAATGCTTGATATTCCACCAGCCGTGCCACGGCGCATCCCAGAAGCATGCGTGAAGCGCACACACACACACACACACACACACACACACACACACACACACACACACACACACACACACACACACACACACACACACACACACACACACACACACACACACACACACACAGTAATAATCACTGATCAGTGAGATAATGTGATGTTATTAGGCTACATGATAAAACCCATTTAGATGAACATTTTATATTTTGAACTGAGGAATAAAGACAAGCACTCAGGTTTCCTTGAGCCAAAGAAAAAGGACAGATTTGTATACATGAATAGGCTGGTGCCTTTTAAACTCAAAGAAAGAAATGTATTGTCCTTGAAGCAACACCTCAAGGACGACTCAACACACAGTTGCAGGTTTTTACAAGTCAAAGGGAAACTGATAACGTGTTTAAGAACTGCTTGAGTGCTGCAGCTGCCACTTCCTTTCCTGTGACTAGGGACTTTTTTTTAATGCTGTCAGAGTTTCTTTATCCTCTTTCACATCAACACATTGCTTTCATTTCTTGCTGGGAGTTTGTATGTAACTGAATGGCTGCTACTGATCTGTATCGTATCATTATTTAAAAAATCCACTTAAAGTGCACATTTGTATTTTCTAACAGTAAAGCTTGTGTACTTTAAGGTAAACTTTGTGGAGATTTGAATGTAAAGCTGATATCATACCTGTTAAAAAAAGTGATCACAATGCTGTTCTCCAAGCATGAATTTATACTTCTCTTGCTTAATGCAATGCCCTGCTTTTCTGCCTATAGGTGAACGCCAACGGCAGCGTCCTGCGGAGTGAAATAGTGGGCACTATCAAACTCAAAGTGGTCCTGTCGGGGATGCCTGAACTCAGACTGGGCCTCAATGACAAAGTGTTGTTTGAAATCACAGGCAGTAAGTAACAGTGAGTCATCCTTAGTGTCATAAATGTCTTATTGAAAGTGTTTATGAGGAAGCAATAGAATCACATAGACAGTAAAGTTGACTTAAATCACATAAAATTAATATGAGAGAGGATAAATTGGCAAAGTTAGCGTGGATAATTTAAGTATAGTTATATCTTAAAATACTTTCCCCTGGTCACTGTTGAGGTACCGCCCGGGGTACATGTATGGTTTGAAATCGCTGATATTGACAAAATGGACAACAGTTTAGTTTGACAAAATACTGCTTTTTTTACATTTTAAGTGTAGTGCTATGTGTACGGCATCAGGCAGGGGTCATAGGTTTATCTCATTATCTGTCTTCCTTTCCAATTTAGACTTTGTACATTGCTATAGAGAGGCGAAGTCCCTCCCCTTCCGGTGGACTGCCATGGGACCTTAAAGGGGAACTATGCAGTTTTTTTAGCTTAATTTACCTTAACTGAATAGCTTTGGAGTCATTGGAATAGTTATATGACTTTTTTCGAGTTTAATGGTGGTCGTCTCGCTCCCGCCTAGCGCCTGTGATCGGAAAAACCACCCTTGCAACTTTAGGCCGGCGAGCTGCCGGCCTCAGCACCGGGAAGTATCGCAACACTGCACACATACGCCCATTCAGGAACAGGCTCACAAGGTAGTGATGGAGTTTTTCACATTATCGTCATGGCTGAGCCGGCAAAAAAGAAGCAGAAAGCTAGGAAAGCATTGTCGTAGGAACAGAGAAAGAGGAAACGGTAGACCAGGAGTCAGACACAAGTAAACATAGGAGCTGCCAAATATCTATTCCGAAGCTCTATAGAGAAACCTGCGAGCAAAAAGCGAGAAAACAGCAAAGAAATGGCCAAAACTGCACCTCTTTAACTCGGAAACGGTAGTGAATGGGGAAAGACAAATTATCTTTTGATCCCGTTTGAATTGAGCCATGAATAACACATATGATGTTCATCAGTTTAATAGATAATTTCGCAAGTCAAGAAAGTCTTTTGAGACCTCTTTTCTTCTTCTGTACTATTTTTGATTGCACTCGCACATGCGCAGTAGCTCAGATGTAGATCATGTCAGCCAGCTAACTCTAGAGACAGTAAAAGAAAGCCTGTTTCTCCAACTTTGGTCAGTTACAAGGCAGGATTAGCTGGGAGACTTCTAAATGAGGGCGCACATGTAAGTAGTTCTTTTGTGGATTATGGTGAACTTGTGTGTGTTGTAGCAGTGCTTTGCTATTGAGAACGAGGTAACATGCTAGCGTTAGCATTAGCGTTAGCATGCTAACGCTACGAGCTAACGGTTGTGGTTAGCCAGCTCGTTTTGGATTGTGACGTCACAATCTTGGCCATTTTGAACAGCTCACCAGGAGACTGAAGGCAGGACACATTCAGAAACTGTATCTCACTCAAAACAGCATGGATGGATTTTTTTCAAAGTTTGTATGTGCGTGGAAGCACCAGAGACACAAAATAACACCCCAAATCCCAGAAAAAGTGTTTTTTTTTCATAATATGGGCACTTTAATTGTATTTTGAATAAAAAAATAATTCACCCTAAATATAAGTTTGCGTCAAAAATCTACTAGAGTAATGCTTAAATGCCAGAACGTATTTTTGTAAATCTGCTACTGGTTGATGGTTGAGCGCTGGCTGTAAACTCATCCTAACACTTCCACTCTCACCTCCTCCTTCTGTCTAAACCCCTCACTCCTGCCAATTTAAACACTTTGCTTCACTTTCATCTCCTCATCATCCTTTCCCTATCTCCTACTTCTCTTCTTACGCCCCACTTAATCCTTTCTCTACCCCCCCCCCCTCCTCTTTGCTACATTTTCTTCCTATCGCTTCCTCTACTGAAGCCAAACCCCCACCCCCCCCCCCCCCCCCCCCCCCCCCTCTCAGTTAATCCTCACCCCAGGCTACAGCCCTGCAGATAAAAGGTGAGGGTGTGTGGATATCCTGTATATGCAGCCCACAATCCCCCCGCTGTGTTTTGAAGTCTGGGAAATAACATATCCTTAGAAAAAAAAATTATCAGAAATCATGATCAAACAAACACACTGACATATCTGACAGCAACACCCACAATCTCACGCTGAATGTTTACACAAATATTAAATGTGTTTTGCCCTCTCATCCTCAACAGTTACACTTTTTTACATATCATTTCGCAGTCATTTGGCGTTTATCATGTTTGCCTGATGTGCACATTTTATCACAGCTGGATGCAGCCAAAATGGGAACATAAGTCATTTAACACTGCCCTCTGCAGGCAGATGTCCATCATTGTCACTACAAAGGACAGATAGAAATATCATACAAGTTACAGTCATAGTATTTTCTGATTTTAAAACTGGTGAATGAAATTTCATAACCCACAAAAAGATAATTTTTTTAGACATCGGTCAGTCAAGGTGAACAATGAGGCCTTTTATTTCAAATATTTGATCATTTGTAACACTTATGTGTCTACACCTGCTCACATGTCTCTTAGATTAACCACAGTTACTTATTAGGGGTGTTTGTCTGTTTGTTTGAAGCTTGTGGATGTGAGTGTTTGTTTTTGGCCTGTCCAAAGACAGTATGAGCTGAGGTTCAGGCTATTAATATTGTTTTCATTATCAATTAATCTGCTGATCATTTCCACATTAATGGTCTTAGTAAAAGATGCCATAGGTGACATCCTCAAACCCCCTCCCCCAGAGAGGACAGAGAGTTGAATATGTTCATATATTCTTTTACCTCATACCATACATTAACCATATTAAGAACTATAGGATGAGCAGTATGTGTACTTTAGCTTGGCTGAATACAGTACCTTATAGGAACCTGACTCTATGTCCATCCAAGACGGAGCATCTCCAGAGGAAAAATAGGACATCATAGTTCTCAATTGTGTTGCTAAATAGTAGCAATAAAGATTTGGACATTTCAGCCCCCCAGTATCAAATGGAAGATACAGCAGAGATAAGCAGATTCGAGGACATTTCTTATTCCATATATATTTCCTGAAGAGTGCTGTGAGTTTCTCAAACATTCCTGCAGGTGGCGCGAGAGAGATATTTTGAAATAAATACATGAATTGAGGCAATATGTTCATTTTTAATATAGTTATTCTCCCTATCATTGATATAGGTAAGGACATCCACCTTTCTATAGATTTATGCACTGAGTTAATTATTATTTCATGGTTTGTTGGTGCTATAGTTTCTAAATGAGGTGTTATTTTGATGCCCAAAAATGTGAAATTAGATGAGAGTTGAAAGTAAATAAGTATTGATTTATACAGTATATTGTCTTTCATTTCCGTGAAGCAACATTATTTTAGTTAGTCAGTTAGTTTTACTATTGTTTCATATTTGATAAGGTGGAACTAAGAAATATCTTGCATTTTTGCTGGAAAGATGACTTAAATGATTATTCGACTACCAAATGAATGTTCTTTCAAGAACATAATCCACTAATCGCTAGGTATCCTGTGCCCTGGACCTTTAAATACTAAAAGAGTCTGACTTAAGTTGTCTATCTGGCCACGTGTGTCAGTGATATCACAGCACTGTAAAATGATTTGGACAGAAAGGTTTTCTAAATGCCGTTATTAAACGGTTCCCTGTGTCTCTTTTTTTTTTTTTACTGTGCGACAGCAGACCAAAAACAGATTAGGTTGCTCCCGTCTGCTGCTGTGTATTAAAAGCACAGAAACAGGTGAGAGCAGCCTTAAAGGTGAACCCCAGGGGACGCAGCTGCATCTTCAATCCCCACCTGGCATGTGCACAAACGTACACACACACACACACACACACACACACACACACACACACACACACACACACACACACACACACACACACACACACACACACACACTTGCCTCTTCTTCCACCCCTGAGGTCCTAGCAGTGACAGTGTCCCATATGACCTTTATTTCCTGTCTTCTTGTGTGTGTGTGCGTGTGCGTGGGTGTCAGACATTAAAAACAAATTGAAATAGAGACTGAGAAAGACAGAAACCGTTCTAAAGGGCTTCCCTGCTTTGCTTGTCCAGGAGTGTTGGGCTCTCCCTAGACCTGACCTCAGCCAGTCCCCTCTCAGGCATGAGGAAATGTCACACACACGTACACACCTAAACACACACACACACACACACACACACACACACACACACACACACACACACACACACACACACACACACACAAGCAAACTCAATAGGGAAACGGGCAAGTAGCAAGCAAACATGCATAAACCTATTCACGTAAAGGCACTCGAGAGAGAACAATGAACAAGGAAGCCACACACACACACACACACACACACACACACACCTCTCTTACCTCACCTCTGACAGTGCTGGTCCAGGGTTGCATTCAGAGCAGGTGAGGCAGGCTTTAAGCTGACTGTTGAATAGGGGATTTGGTTGAAGACCCACAGTCATTACAGCAGTTTTCCACCACTCAGCACCCTCCATTATCCACAGAGGAGGACATCAGGCTTTCTCCAGCAGACTCCAGATGCTACAATTAAGGAGGCCGTGCTTTTTACTGCCTATTGCAACGGCGCTGCACTCTTGCTCCACCCTTGAGAGGAATTGTCTGGAAAAGTCTAATTCTTTTAACGGAGAAAAGTGATCTAGCCGACACAATCTGCTGATTTTTGTCTATAGCAGCGTCTAGTACTCCTGTAGAGTTGTAGGTAAAACCGTAGGTAAGATAAAGGTTATAAACCATACTCATAATTATTCTCCAGTGCCATCTAGGTGAGTCGATTAACAGAAAATGAGTCAACAACAAATTTAATAATCAATTAATAATTTGTTGTTTATCCAACAAAAATGCCAGATATTCAAATGGAAGGATTTATTGTATTTCACTGTGTTTTTTCATCAATAAACTCAGGATTAATATCCCCCGCTGTAGCTATCTGTGTCTGTCAGGTTTTAAACACCTCCAATGATAAAGGGTTGTGGACTTAAGCAGTCATATTACTAACGATATAGTGGTGACATCTCCCATTGGCATTAAGACTGTAGGTGTATTTCACGAAACGAGACCAAAATAAAAGACCTGCATTAGTGTAGTAGGCGGATTCATTTCACAAACAGTAAATCAGAAGCTTTTGACAACAAAGCAAATTGCGTTTTTTACTTTGCAGAGTAATGAAAAAAAAAAAACGCCTCTTTACAACAGACAGATATGTGTTTTTGTCAGAAGTGTTTTTTTATTTTTTTTATTATTCTACAGTATTTGTTTACTTTGTTGTGTGTGTGTGTGTGTGTGTGTGTGTGTGTGTGTGTGTGTGTGTGTGTGTGTGTGTGTGTGTGTGTGTGTGTGTGTGTGTAGTGCCGGTGTGGATGTATTTGTGAGGCAGTTGAATTGGCTTCAGTGGGGGAGAAGATGATGGCAGGAGGTTGAAGGCACACAGTGTGTATTCTTGTGTGTGTTTGTGTTTGTGTGTAGCAGCTAAATAACTGTTCAGTGGGGGACAAGAATGGGGCAGATGGATTTGTTAGCACACTGTGTGTGTGTGTGTGTGTGTGTGTGTGTGTGTGTGTGTGTGTGTGTGTGTGTGTGTGTGTGTGTGTGTGTGTGTGTGTGTGTGTGTGTGTGTGTGTGTGTGTGTGTGTGTGTGTGTAATGTCTTGACCTTGATTTCCCCAAGGCTGCGTGGAAGGCTCTCAATCTTTTTTGTGTATTTGTGTGTGTGTGTGTGTGTGTGTGTGTGTGTGTGTGTGTGTGTGCTAGGAGAGAAGAGTAAGACAGTGGAGCTAGAGGATGTGAAGTTTCATCAGTGTGTCCGTCTGTCACGCTTCGAGAACGACCGCACCATTTCTTTCATCCCCCCCGACGGCGAGAGCGAGCTCATGTCCTACCGCCTCAACACTACAGTGAGTGGGACACACAAACAAAGTTCTCTCTTTAACACACACACACACACACACACACACACACACACACACACACACACACACACACACACACACACACACACACACACACTCTCACACCACCTGCATACCAGCAACACCAGGAGCACACTTCTCATTTGTCTCACAGTAAGGTGTGTACACAGTTACCATCACAACCTAGAAAGTTCATTCTTTATCTCATCTTACTCGCACACATCACAAACACATTATGTCTTAAGAATTTTATGTTGCAGTAATTTGGTAGATAATTGCTGATATTGTCTTATCACAGATATTGACGTACATGTTGGCAAATATGTAACTATAACCTTAGCATGTATTTTAGACCCTTATTTTTCTAATTTAATTTTGAAAATGTTTTTGTTGTATTGTTTGTTTTTCTGTACTGTATTGATTTAACCTCCCAGTGAAGTTTACTGTTCAAAATGTACTGTATTCTATTTGCTGTTGCTGTCATTAATGATAAAGTTTATTGTTCAACTCCAAAATATCTTTGAAAGACAATCACGTCTGCTCATATCAGCGTCCATTACTTTATCAATATCAATCAATCTTTCAGCTTCAAAGGTTTCTTGTACTTTACTAGAAGGCTGTACAGTACATGTGTCCTTTCTAGATTAACAGAGAAAAACAGAAATATCACGGTAATGAACTATGTCATAACACAACACACAATATACAATCAGTTTGGTACACTGATAGTCCTGTGACACTATGTCCACAGGGTGTCAATACAACATCAGATATACTGACACAATTGGTCTCAAAAGAGAATGAGAGAAGCTTAAACTTGCTTGTAGTAAAGTATTAACTTACATCAAATTCTCACACTAAGAAATAAACAATATGAGTGCAAATGCTTATTAATGCCCAGCTACTATGACAAGTAATATGTTTCAAGACAAACAGCAGCCCCGTTTGTCTGCTCAGCCACATGTTGCCGCTCACCCTGTCCAGTGAACCAGAAGATACTTGAGAAAGCCTGAAATGTATGTGAACTGCGAGCTGTCGAAGCAGTCATTGTCTCCCTTGTACAAACACAATCTCTCTCCCTCCTGTCCACTGTGTCACTGCGGTGACGTGTGTTGTAGTGAGGCACTTCAGCTCTGCGCTCGCCCCTCTGACCTATACCACTCTCTCTGTCTCCGACAGGTGAAGCCTCTCATATGGATTGAGAGCGTGATTGAGAAGTACTCTCACAGCCGCGTGGAGATCAAGGTGAAGGTAAGGATGAGATGACACATAAACACACACACAGAATACCATGTCCTTAGCCACTCATCTAGACCCTTCGCTTATTTAGTATTTATGACGCATACTTCTCAGGTGGATTACCACATACCATCTGTTTGAGGCAGTGACGGCCATACAGACTCAAAATAACTAATAACTAAGCCACAGTGTGCATAGTCTCGCTTTGCCAGGCCGTCCTTCACAGCGCCGCAGAGGAGGGTCTGGCCAGTCCGCACAGACAGCATTCCGGGATGGGAGAAAAATGTGCTCCGGTTTATTGCTATTTCTTTAAACCAATCACAATCGTCATGGGTGGCGCTAAGCTCTGCCCGGAGCCGCTGCAAAATAGCCTCGGGAAGGAACTTGTTTTGGTGCAACGTGTACATTCAAAAGTAGTTTTAGTCGTGTGAGAGAAAACTCAGATTGGAAGGATAGTCTAGCTAGCTGTCTGAATTCACAATGCAGAAATCTGAGGAGCAGTTAACCATAGTCTTCGTGAATCGACCGTGGTTTCAAATTCCAAAACAAAGAAAGCGGAAGGAAACGGACATAGGCGAAAAGACATGCATCCGGTGGAATTTCCTGCGGGACGGGAGCAATCCCGGAAGTGAAACGTCGTGGATATAGACTGCAGTGTGCATAATCGTAAAGACCTCCTCCATTTTGAATTTGGATGTGCATGCTCTTTTGTTTATTGTAAAGGTGTCAGATGACATTTGAACTCAGTCCTCTGTCACCCTCCACAGGCTCGGAGTCAGTTTAAGAGCCGCTCCACTGCCAACAATGTGTCCATTCTGGTGCCAGTGCCGAGTGATGCTGACTCACCCAAGTTCAAGACCAGCACAGGCAGCGCCAAGTGGGTGCCCGAGAAGAGCGTGGTGCAGTGGAACATCAAGTCTTTCCCTGTTAGTGTTGCAAAAAAATATTACAGTTTACAGTATATCAACTCTAAATATACTAACTATAATGACTGTCTGATTTTAAAGGCAGATCAGCATCAGTATAATACACAGTGGGGAATAAGGAACTCTTTTGATGCGCTTGTACTTTTCATTTTCTGCTACTTTATATTTCTACTCCACTACAATTCAAAGACAAATATTGTACTTTTGACTCTACTATTTATTTGATGAATTTAGTTACTAGTGACTTTGCAGAACCAGATTAATAATATTAAGTATAATCAACAAATAAATTATATTTGCACTTAAGACTCTGCATCGTAAGACTTAATTGAAGCTAACTAGCAGTATATAGTAATTGAAATTAGCTCCACCTTTACCAGCTGCAACATTAAAGTGATGTACACATTAATGCGTCAATATGTAATATACACTATTCTGAAATGGGCCATTCTCTCTCATCATTATAAGTACTTTTACTTTTGGTACTTTAAGTATTATGCTAATACTATTGTACTTTACTGAAGTAAAGGACTGGTAACAGAGTATTTCTGTACTGTGGAGATCTGAGTACTTCTTTTACCACTGATGATACCTCATATCTAAAAACGTCCCAGACTGAGAAAATTAAGTTGTTTTTATTCTGACTCTGATTTAGACAGTTGCCATTTATCACATTATGATCAGCCACACACACACACACACACACACACACACACACAAAATAACATCTTATTTCTCCATGTTCTGCTGTTTCTTTTATAATGATGTCGTCGGTCTCTGCTGTCACCAAAATATAAACTCTTCAAAAGACGCATTTCTAAAAAAAAAAAAAATCGTATAGCATTAATTCAGTTGCGGTTCCTATTATCTGTCAAGTTCTGATATCTCCTCAGTAATTCATTACACCTTCCGCCTGTCAAGGAGGCTTAAGAATTACCATTACTGGTGATGGATTGTTATCCAGCTGGCGTATGACTCTGCAGCACATTATTCTCGGTCACTATCAACCTTTGGACTCTATAAAACTGCATATTCTCACAGGAAACCCTACTCAACTTGTAATTTTTGATGGAGGTTCGAGGAAACAAAGATAAAGCAGTGGCTTGTTGTGATAAGAGACTGATAAACACACTCAGCCACAGTCCGCCAGCCTTCAGCTCCATCCAGTTATTTACAATCCCGGTACACAAACATGACCCTCCTGTAACACGGAAAGTATATAAAGCTTTTAGAAATGAGTCAATTTGCCATCAGCTATTTTATAAGCATGAATATGTGCATCTTTCACAGATTTCTCATTTATTTTAACGATTACATTATGCAAAAAAAGAAATATTTTCTTATCAGCTGTAGGCACGGATAGGGATAATAAGGTTTTTCACAGCAACTGTATAATGGCAAGGGGAAAAATGCAGTTATCTGCCAGAGAACAGTTTGGGTTATATCCAAGGAGAAAGTTTTGTCTGAGCTCTTCTTGCTGGTTTGAAGTGGGCGGGGAAAAAGGTGATGTCACAAACGACAGCATACAACATTTGACAAAAAAGAAAATAAATAATTGTGATGACAACTAGTGGGTTGTTTGCTTTTTGTTGCCAGGCTACTGTCAATCAAAACTGATAAGAACACATCCACACAGTCCTGATTAAAAAAATTAACTTTGATGGTTGCTTATTTAGTCACAACTCTTAAATGTTATAGAGAAATTGTGATTTGAAACCGAAGTTTCAAGGGCTTTGAAGTCAAAATGGAAACTGATTCGCAGCAAGTAAAATCAAAGAGCAAACTAACAGAGTGCTCGGACGATGTGTGCCAGGTATGAAGAATGATTAACCTGAATGTTGTGTTTATAGCCTAGATATGTCTGGCAGATGCTAAATCCCATCACATGATGTCTGATTCACCTTGATGTGTCACGTTGCCATGAATATAAAGTTTGTCTTGTTTTCCGACATAACCTTATTAATTAAAGCCAGACTCCTGGGAACAGAACTCATCAAACCAACTAATCAGTTTTATCTCAGCAGCTTTGTTAACATCACTCTGAATGTTCTCTGTCTCCAGATGCAGTAACAGCTTTGTGGTCCTCTTCTCTTTTTTGTTTTTTTGCATGTGTAGGGTGGTAAGGAGTACATGATGCGGGCGCATTTTGGGCTACCCAGTGTGGATAGCGATGAGCTGGAAGCAAAGAGACCAATCACAGTTAACTTTGAGATCCCTTATTTCACTGTGTCTGGGATTCAGGTTGGCCCCTTTATTAACAGCCATTACACAATATGAAATATAAATGATCACCACCTGAGTATAACAAGCCTAAGGTGCTTCCTGTTTTACACTTTGTCACTATCCTGTAAAAACCATGTATCTCCGAAACAAAGCCTTTCATTAGCTAAAAACAACGGCACACAGTTAAGTTTTGTAGTTTTTTTAGATAATCAAATGTTTTTTTTCTGGTTTATTTATTATTTTTAGGAACATTTTCTCAACCCATAAAGGAACGTTTAGTCATTCAATTTATCTGATAAATTCATAATCACCAAATTTGGAGATACATGGTTTCCTATGGACAAAGACGGTTTAAGTGGGCTGCCATGAACACACTGAAGCACACAGACTATATGAAGTAGATGTTGGTGTGTGTTTGTGAATGAGTGAATAATGAGTGAAATAACTATTTTTAACCTGTCTGTGTTCCCTAGGTGCGTTACCTTAAGATCATAGAGAAGAGCGGTTACCAGGCGTTACCATGGGTGCGCTACATCACACAAAGTGGAGGTAAGAACAAACACCCATAACCCCCCTCCCACACACACACACACACACACACACACACACACACACAAGCACACACATATTCTGACACCTCAACTTGCTTTTTACCAAATTTTAAATCACAAAACCATGTGGAACTCATTGGGATATTTTTTTTTATGTAAGGTAACAAGAGGTCAGGAATTGTGGTGTGAAGGTGGCAGCCTGTAGTGATTGTTGCATCCATAGTTTTAAATCTGCTTTTATTTATTCATCGAAAAAACAGAACGATCGACAATCAAAATAAAAGTTAAGTTTAACAACTTAAAAAATCAACTCCTCGGCCTCATCACAACCGTGTGAATGTGGTTTGTTCAGATTTGCTTGACATCAGCATCTCCTTTCATAGAAGAGCAAAATAAAAAAAAATAAAAACGCACATTTACAAAGGAGGTAGATGCACACCAAACTGAGCAAAAATAAACTGAAATGTATTGAAGTAAATTACAAAGCATAACTACAACAAAATGTGGAAGTTGGAATCAGTGTTGTCCGAGGGTGCATGAATGCCGTGGTAACTGTGAGAGGTGCATGTTGCCAGTGTAAAACAAAAAAGGTACAGTAACAACAGCTTGGTGAAAGGCGAGGAGACTGACACACTGGCATCTGGGCACGCAGGCTGAAATCACACAGGAACGCTGGCCAGGTGTTGCCCGTTAGGGCAATCAGAGCAATCAGACCTCAGCTCAATCAGACCTCCGCTCAATCACACCTCCGCTCAATCACACCTCCGCTCCACCCAGCGAAGGACCTGCACAGCGTGGCGCAAAGCCCGACGCAAGTGTCTTTGCTATTTTAAGACCGTCCAGCGCCCACGCCATTTAAATAGCAAATGCACCTGCGCCCATCTTTGTGCCCATGGGCGTGCTGGTCTTACAGGGAGGTGTGTTCAGGTGAATTCTTGCCGTTTCGCTATCTTTGAGGCAGCGGGAAGTGATCGCGCCATTGACCAGCAAAAACCTGGTCTAAAGTCAATAGCGCAGCATTTCATTGTTATTTAACAGCGCATTAGTAAAATGCGCCTAGGTTTATGCACAGCGCGCGCACACTATGCTTGTTACACACACACAAGGAAGCGCAGCAGCACACAAACACGCAAAAGATTACATATAAAAATATTACGGTGCAAATCCGCCATCATAATAGCAATGCGCCAAGGTACAAACGCGCCTGGCTTTGAAAGGGAATGGGAGATGACACTCTGATTGGTTTATTGCATGTTACGCCCAAAACACACCTATGAATTAATGAAGACACTAAGTACAACCCTTTAGAACCATGCGCCTGGTGCACGGACCTTTGTTTTTTTTCGCCGTTAAACTAGCAAAAGTGGATTTGGACACGGCCTAAACGCACCTGCGCCATGCGCTTCACGGCGTGCGCTTAGATCGTTAAAATAGGGCCCACAGCTCCTCCACTTGCCTCCCTTCCTTAGTCCGTCCCACCGAGGAAGCGTGGGAGAGACGCAAGGAAGACATGCGAGGAAAGGAAAACTAGGAAATGTGTTTTTAGAGGGATCAGACGTCCTTTCCTCTGAAGCGTCACGTTAATTCGTGGGGGCGGAGGGGGGTGCGCAGCGGCTTTCAGGTGCTTCCGGGAAGGCCCAGCCATCGTACCAAGGCAACAGGACTCTGGGGGCCATCACACATTGAAGTTCGATGTTCGAACACATCTGATTTATTAAAGTGAATGTTAATAACAAACATCCAGTGCCACATTGTGTAGGACTTGTGAACTCCAGTTTTACTGTTTTAAAATTTATTTTAAGTTCATGTTCCCTAAAAGCAGGATGTTTTTTTTGCAAATCGGAGGTTACCCCGCGGTTAAAAATGATGTTTTCCTTGCGAGAGCAGTGTAAGGATCAGTCTTTCTGCAACACTATTCAGTGTGTGCCCTAGGAGTGAACCCAGCTGTATAACATCCATCATATCCATTACCTGGCTCTATCATCATGAGCCATGACCTAAGGGGCTTAGACTGACACCACACATGATGCCAAGGATAGACATGTTACAAGCCTGCTAGCTTGTGGCGTCAAATTCTTTCTTTCTCAGTTGTCCAGATTTTTAACAGGGCTACGGTAAAGCTGAGCCAGTGCAGTCAAGTTTGTTTAGCGAAGCTGGTACCTGGGATCTGTAGATTCAGTCTCTGCCCTGGGAATGAACTCTTCTGAATCTGCATCTGTCAAACTCATGTGTGACACCAAGCGATGTTTCAGTGTTAGTGAGCTCTGAACTTTTATCACCCCACTAACTTGAGATTTTACCTGGAAAACATGTTGAAGTAGCTACATCTCTACCTTAAACACATGGTTGATTTGTGCACATATCACACATAATTGCATATTTCAACATTAAAGCCACAGTATATTGATGAGAATGCAGCAAAATCCTACTTACTAGCTCACTAGTTATAATGGGGGGATGGAGCTGGAAGCCAAATACCTCCACTGGACCACTGCCAGAAATCCTTAAGTTTCATATCTGCCATATACGCCCAAGAGATAAACCTGACTCTATAACATCCTTCATTTCCATTACCTGGATGTGTCAGGTATGAGTCGGGGGCTGCTTGAGGTTGAATGATGCCACAAAGTGCCAGGAAGCTCCCAGGGTGGCAATCAGCGAAAGCCAAGTTCACTATCGCCTTGCTGTAACATCAGCAAGGAAGCAAGAGAGAGAGAGGAGGAGGAGGAGGACAGGGGACGAGTAAGAGTGAGAGAAAGAACAGTGATGAAGTTGGGGGAACTGGAGAGAACGCTATCACCTTTCTCTTATTGTTACCATCAGCAACATGCGGCGGGAGAAGCAGAGAAGACAGTGCTGATCGCATTTCACTCAGCACTACATGCACACACACTCGCACTGATTAAACAATACCCTGATACTGTAGACTGACTGTGCTGACTTATTAATGAGTGATGAACTGGCATTTAGCAGCCGTACAGCAGTAATTTCACGACTATCAGACTGTCAGTGGTCAGATTATGATCGGGCAGCATCACCCTGCAGCTGGATCTTTGAAACTGGCCGCTGAATGTTGATGCTGTTTCACAGATGTCCTGAAATTAATAAGCAGAGTTTGTAAGCATCAAAGTTTATGAAATGTTTTCTATATTGCATGCAATTTTTGGATTGTGGATACATTTATAACTTGAAGTGCAAGGTAGAGTATGCTGTGTGTGGACATTGGACCAGAAGCTGTGGATGAAATTACTTTTGTATTGGTTCATTCATTGAAGTAATGCAATTTCAGATAGCAATCTTCATGGCATTTGGATATTTTTGGACATCCAGTTATTACACACATATATGTGATATATTGAACATGTTTTTGTTTTTTGTTTTTTTAAACCATGGATGTTGCAGTTGAGGTTTTCTTACCTCTGGACCAGAACCCAGAACAGAAAATGTCTTCCCAAAACCGCAAAGTTGGAAATACACTTTTGTCTAAGATATCATTGGGTGCTGTAGCATTAATATCTGTCATTGGAACAAAAGGTGTCTACTTCAAACCATGAAAAACAGCCCCACACCAAAAGTACACACACATATGTGGACACTGGTGACCACATACTTTGGGCCATGTAGTGTTATCTTTTTATTAGACAGTCCTGAATACACAACAATTATAACTCAGTAAATCTTGATTTTGCCAATTGAAGAGTAAGATATTGTCAGTATTTATAATAGTAAATGTGATTTTAACACACTATTTCAGTCTAGTCTAGACATGGAGTATTAAATATCTATCTAAGAAAGGCATGTTAAATGTTGGTAATGTGATTTAGTGGAAAGCAGCGACAGCTAGTATTTGTGCAAATCTTGTTTAGGGATTTAATGGGGCTCAGATTGGCAATGATGTGATGTGCAGGAGTGATGAGGGGAAGAAAGCTGTGTTAATGCTCTGCTGTTACATTTCTTGGCAGATTACCAGCTCCGGACACAGTAAAGGGCACAGACGCTGCTAGACGAATGGCTATTTTCTCCCTCTGTCTGTCTTCCTCTCTTCTCTCTTCTCCTCTCTCTGTTTCTCTGGCTGGGCCCCGTCTGCAATGGACAGCAGAGGACAAGCGAATGAGGACACATGAAATGAGTTTCTCACCCTGAACGGAAAGGAGATGTCATCCTTTCCTATAAGACTTTCTCAACTCAAGACGGGAAAGGCTGTTGCATGACCTCTGACCTGTGATTTTGTTTTTTAAAGGGCTCCTCAGGACTCCAGCAAAATGTTTTAATGTGGGAATAATGAACTGATAACTTTGTGACACTGTCTGTTTCTGGCAAGCTCTCATCTCCTCACTTTTAATGTGAAACCCCTTCATGCTAATTTAGAGCACAATTTTAGGGAAAATACATTATTTTTAACCACATATCCTCAGAAAAGAGAACATTTAGAAACATTTTAAAATATAGAATTTGGAGCATTATCTTTGCTTTTCCACTGAAACATGTAGCTTTTACTGTCTAACATGCAAACCAAAAAAAAAATAGTGCCAATACACAGTAAGTGTGATCGGTAATTGAGAGAATTTTTATTTCTCAAAGGGCTGGAATATTGCAGATGGGTGATTTTTCTCAATGATAAGTGTGCCATATACTCCATCAGATTTGATTCTTTTCTGTAGAGAAAGTTGTTGCTCCACGCAGGATGTTAACCACTAGACCACATCTTGGTACACCTGTTAGCATTTTTAACTGTAAGGGTTTTTATTCCTCATTTTTTTTGTCCTTAATAACCACTTTATTATCCATATACAGTACATTTTAACTTTGTTGATAATCTCCATCCCTCTCAAAGGCATATGTTTTCCGGAACTTTTATATCATATATTCATTGCCTTAAAAGAATTGCCTATGTATCATCGCCTTGAGCACTGTGAAAATAATCCCCAGTGCAATGAAACTAACACCAGCGACCAGATCAATGATTAATAAGGCACAATATGGTCTGAGGCGTTGGCAGTGTAACATAATACCATTAACGCGCTCTCATGGGGCCTGTAACCTTGTCCTCGTGCTTGAAATCAGCTTGCACCTTTGAGGCAGAGACTGAAGGAATGAGCATGTTGCAGATGTTTTGTCATATTTATATCTGTTCTTACTGTATACTGTACTAGTTAGTCCCCTGTGGAAAATGTTTAGACAAAATGGAGGGGAGGGGAGGGGAGGGGGGCAGGACAAAGGTAAAATAACCTGCAGGTATTTCTTTGCAGAATCTGAGAACATCGATAATATGTTGAGGTAATTGTTTTTCCATGACTCTTTATCTGTTATATATATATATATATTATATATATTTATATATATATTTATATATATATCCACCTCTGCAGGCCCATATACTTCTTCAAAGCAGTTTGTGGTGTGTTTTACTCCCTCTGTTGTGCATGCATTGCACCACATCAGTTCAGCTGCACTGCCAACAGCAAAGAAGAGAGTCCTGTGTTGATTTATTGCATCTCTGCTGTTAAGTACAATTACAACATATTACAATCATTCCATTATCTTGGGTGGGGAACAGTTTTCTGACACCAATGAGGATTGTTAATAAGTGTTTTTGTGTGTTATCATGTATTTGCATTTATTTATCCACTACTATTTGTCCATGGGAAGCAAAGGGATGTATTTGGAAATAAACATTTTTTGTATCTTGTTTTGGAATGCTATTTTTTGGTTTGTTTCTAAGATGATTTTTTTTTTTTGTTTAGCTGACAAAACGTGACTGTCAGCCGGCTACAGAGCACCGTGAGGTGACCATCCTTTCAGGGGCCATTGCAGTTCATGCAGTGATGACAGTTAAGTTCGGGCAGGTTTAGGTGGTTTGGATTAAAACACCGGTCCCCTTAAGTAGTACTCCTGGGACATGAACACGTGTTTCCTGGGTCTTTTGTTTTCCCCAGGACACGAGCTCCTCTTCCTGGCTTAAGAAGCCCTGAGCTTTATGCTTTTAGCTTTAAGCTTTTATTACCCACCCACCTAAAAAGTGAAAGTTTTTGAATTTACAGAGACCAAAACCTGTAGCAGATAAGTGACAGCCAAACTAAAGCCGAGCTTTGACATAGAACATTAGAAATGCCAAACCCCATTACCATTATTCTGAGATACAGATATAAATATATTTGTAGTACACATTTTGAACACACTAAAGATAAACATTTGGGGAAAATATTTATAGACAATTTTCATTTCGACTTGCAGTAAGTTATAGCACATAACACATTTTTGTCTGGTTTAAATCATTTGTGTTCAAATATATTCTCTGTCTTGGCCTGACAGAAAAGCTGTGAATTCTCTCCTCCCACTCAGTCCTCTCTCCACAGTGTCCGAGCTGCCTCCCTCTTCGCTTTGCTCCTCTCTTCATGCTGTCATGCATCAATACACAACCTGCCCTTGCTACATTATACTGTGGGTCAAAAGACAGATGCATGTAAGTAGGGATTACTGGATTTCTGTGTTGTAAAAAAGTAGTGAACCTTGCTGTTTGCTGTTTGCTGTGTGTGTGTGTGTGTGTGTGTGTGTGTGTGAGAGAGAGAGAGAGAGAGAGAGAGTGGTGCTAGTCTATACCAGCCCCTACAGCCCCGCTGCCTTGTGCATTGTGCTTTCAGTTTGCTGTCCGTCATCACTCCAACAATGTTTAACTGTGTGACCCCTTTTGTCTCAAGGCAATAGGCTGTGCATATGTGCAGACGGATAAAGAGGCGTGACTGACTCTCTCTCTCTCTCTCTCTCTCTCTCTCTCTCTCTCTCTCTCTCTCTCTCACATACACACACAGACACACACAAATGAGACACAATGCAGGACGTTTTCTAAGGTTTTTCCGTAAGGCGATGTGAGAAATGACTCTCAGAGGCATGGGAAACATTTCACAAACACGCATGACCTTCATTTGCCACTGTGCACAGTGTGTTTTTCTTAATAGTGAGAGCTTGTTTTCATTGTAGCAAGTGTATCTTTCTACACTTCTGATAACAAATGAGACTCTATAATAGCAATTCAGCAATGTCAGCATAATGGAAATTCCCATAATCTAGTGAAAGATGAAGAAGCATATTGACAACCCAGTTCAAACTTTCGCAAGTGCATTGAAATTCTATGACAGGCCATATGGATGTAATGGATTTAATTTCACAGATTTTTTCCCCCCACCAACAGTTATTTATCCTTCTCTGCTTTGTGAGGAATGATAATGGCCAGTACAAGTACAAGTACAGCCACACAGTACAATACTTTGAAAAATGTCAATGATGTATGTGTATATTGTTTTCCTTCCTGTTCTATTTGAACAAATATCTTGAATATGTTGTTCTTAAAGCCATACTGTCATAAAGGAAAATGAACAATGTTTATATGAATGATTTCTTTAGTAGTGATAAGTAGCCTATTGTTTCATATTTGTTATGTTTCTTTGCATGTTAAAAGCTATAGTGCGTAGTTTCTGTCGGCCTCCCCCCCCCTCCCCCCCAATGAGGAATTCTAAGTAATGACAATGAAACTGTTGGCACATCCACATGATGTATGATGATGATGTATTTATGTTGAACCGTCTACGAGCCTTGCGTGATCCTCACCACCCCAACCCCGCGCAATCGCTAGTAGCCAAGGAGGACACGGAAGATTAAAAAATACATGATGGACTCTTCAGAAGAGGTCATTATCTTCACTCGATTTTCTGCGCGCGAAAGTCGCCGGACGCCACCAGTTTCTGAACATTGCCATACAGAGAGAGTTTTGTGCAGCTGATCTGAGTCATTAGCTTTGTATCAACTCATTCTGCAATGGCTTGAATGTAACAGATGTTCATTAATATAAAAAAAGTTACGCACTAAAGCTTTAACTTAACATGCTTATTTTAGACAAATTGACTCCAGAAAAAAATTATTTATTTTTACGGTTACACTTTACTTGAAGGAAACTACATAAGAGTGACATGACACTGTCATGAACGTGTCATAAACATTATAAACAAGTCATAAACGTTTATGACATAACGCTTCTTTTAGTAAGTGTCATTCATTTTTTGTCATGACAAGTTATGGTTATAGTTAGAGTTAGGGTTAGGGTTCATGTGTCATGACAGTGTCATGTCACTCTTATGTAGATACCATGTGTTACAATTTTTACTAATGATTTTTATTAATGACTACTCATGTAAACTTGATTTGTCACTCTGTGTTAATACAACTTGAGCTGTTAAGTTTCACCTTGTGTAAAAACAGACGGTTTAAGGCAACGGGTTTCCATGCACATTTTAAAGTCAACTAATTCGGGATAACTGTGTAGTTTGGACCAAATACTCTTTGTCTTTCAAAAATGCCAGCTCTTTCAACCTAGTTTTTTTATTTTTAAGATTATTTTTAGGCCTTTATTTGACAGGACAGCTAAAGGGAGAAGGAGGGGGTATGACATGAAGCAAAGGGCCACAGGTCGGAGTCGAACCCAGGCCCGCTGCATCGAGGAGTAAACCTCTATATATGGGTGCCTGCTCTACTAACTGAGCTATCCGGGTACCCTCTTTCAACCAACACTTCTGGAAATACATTTATTTGCTTTCATTAATTAAATTTTAATTTATGCTGCGTGTGTGCTCAATGCAAATAATAACCCTAATCTGCAACACGTTAGAAACCCCTCTTTTTTAAATAAGAGTTTACAATGACATTGTCCTCACAGTCGTTATGGATCTCTGCAATTGCCTACTTAGACATTCAGCAGACACAATGGTATATAGAGTTCGGCTTCCCATGATTGTAAGTCCAGTAGCTATTTATAGTCTCTTAAGCGCTGATTTGGTATCCACCAACTCCTCAGGAAAATACCTTTAGCTAGCAAGATGCTAGCTAGTTCGTCAGCCAAAGTACCTTTGTTTGCCAGTTGGAAGTGGGTAGCCTACTGTATGTAGTTTACTGTACAGTGAGGCTTATCAGAGCTTCATGGCTGAAAATGTTTGCAAGGAAACAAGGATTGATGAGTTTGAGACTCCATATAATATAAACAATGAGCTAAGAGGCTAAGAAAGTCAAGATTTGTGAATATCCATGCACAATGAATGACAATTTTACATCATACAGAGTCATTTCATTTAGTGTTATATCAAAAATATAGATTAAAGCAGGTTTAAGGAAAACAAAGTGCTGCAAGACTAACAGTCAAGACAATAATGGGTTGATGCACAAAAACACAAATTATCCATACATTCTTAAGTGCTGTGATATAATTCTCCGACAATCATGTTGTCATGTATCATGTGTAGGCAGCCAAATGTTACAGTGAAGTTCTGACCAGGTCCATCACAAACACCAAAGCCCTACTCCATGTATTATGGTAAATTATTATTGAACTGAGGAAAAAAATGAGATCACAGGGAGAAGTCATTCCAAATGGCTGGAGTTTAGCATCACTGAGGTATTGACCATCCTCGAATCCCTCAAATTTGCAGGCTCTATATTTTCATATCTTTACATGAACATGGACAGAGTAAGGGTGGTGCGTGAAACACAAAGAACATTTTAAAAGTTGTTTTTTGTTTCATATTTCAGCGGTGGCCTAAAGGTGAAAGAAGCGAGCTTGTGACCGGGAGGTCGTTGTTTCAATCCCCAGACCGACAGGATAAAAAATCTGGGTGGGGAAAGTGAAAGCGCAGCGCTTGTCCCTCCCTCATTACCACCACTGAGGTGCCCTTGAGCAAGGCCCTTAACCTCCAACCGCTTCAGTGGAGCTGCTCAGTGGCCAGCAGATCAGACTGTGATTATACTGGGCAGCTTCCAGGTATGAATGTGTGAATGTGATCAGGGCGTTCCTGCAAAAGAGAGGTTGCCTCTCAGTGAACCTTCCCTGAATAAATAAAAGGTATTAAAAAAAAGTGTGACAGTCCAATTTGTAGATGACCCCTCTAATCACTCCCCTGTGTTGACTTCATCTGTGTAGTCTTAGAACTTTTTCTATAAACACCATTAGTGAAGAAGCGCTTTATATAAAGCAAATGTAATTCTTTAGTATGTCCTTTCATCCCTGCTTTGTGTGCTTATTGCGGACATCTTCACCAAGCAGATATTACAACTTCACCTCGTTTGGCCTCAAACTCAGTCTAATCGATAGTGACAAAGCTGAAGCATGTAAGGGATGAATCTTGTTCTAAACTGATTTCTTGTGATATTTGGACATAAAGCTCTTATTTTATTGGAGGTTAAATGTTCTGACATGAAGAGCAAGGGGCTAAAATACACAGTCGTAGTGTGGTTACTTCTCATAATATAAAATTAACCACACTGGAGGGTTTTTTTGGGGCCCCCCCCCCCCCTTTCCGCAAACAATAAATAAATAAAAAACCCCCCCCCCCCAGCAACCGTCGTCCGTGCCTTGTCCTCTCAAGCAGGACGACCGAAAAGGAGTATATCCCAACGCCCACCACTGCAGCCCCCCCTCCAGCTAGCAATACCACTCCAGAGATGTACATGTCATTAAGGGCTTGGCCAGGCTTCGGCATGTGGTTAGCCAGGGCCAGGTATAGTAGAACCCCTCCACAAATCAACAATGACAGCCCTGTAATCAAAACCACAAGGACGTCCGACAAACCACCACTTTTTAGCATGTTGATGCGCTGTCGGCTTCGAACGCAATTCATGTCCTGCACAGCCGAGCTGAGCAGTTGTTTGAGCAGGACCCCCAGGGCCAGCAGGCAGAGGGCCGTGCCTGCGCCCAGCCGCCATTCGCTCGAGACGCTGGTGGTGGTGGAGAGAAGGCCGACGCCACCCAGCCCGCAGCCCACGATTAGAAGTACAGCCACGCAGTAGCAGAGCAGAGACTTCCCAGGATCTCTGAACCACCACAGCTCTACCTGCTCTTCCAGGATGCTGTGCTGAATCCGAAGTGGATCTGCTGGACCATTTAAGCTCAGCTCGGGACCTCTCTGACCCCTCAGGGGGGCAAAGTTGTCCAGTTCAGGCATCCTGATGCCACTCCCAGCCTGCTGAATAAGGCCACCACCACAACATAGAAAACAGAATCCACCAAATAATGCTTTCGGTCCTTATTTCATTCACAAACAGCCAACATAGTTTTATCAGGACCAGCAGAAAACTACAGTTTTATAGGGTTGCTACGTATATTATCCTGATAATCTTAAAGGTGGCTTGAGTTGGCGGAAGTGAATGCAATACACAAAATGTACCAAAACACTTGACTGAGCTCAGTGTATTGTAGTTGTATCCGCTGTGGCCGCTACTCAAAGGTTCCACAGCAGTTTAGGTATCTTGGTCCTGTGTGAATGAAAATGTGTATAGCTCATGCTAACTGGATACAGAGGTGAATCCAAATCATCCTAACAGCTTCCACATCCAAAGCAAAGAATCCAAATATCCACAGAATTTCCAGTCTGGTTTTGCAGGGCGGCAGCCGTCACCTGAAAAGGACAGATGTAGATGTATCAGGGTTTGAACAGTGTTTGATTCCACTTTCTAAATTTATAAAACAGTGTAGGATTATTTGCTTATGGGTTCCCTCTCTGCCTCTGGTAGCTGTGGTACTTTGCTTATTCATAAGAGATATGTCTGAGGTAGGTTGTTTAACTCAGTGCTCTTTACAAATCCATAATAATTTGTCCAGTGTATGAACATGCTGGTGTTACGACTCATTGAAAATGCTACCAAGAAATATAACAAAAGGATGTAAAGGTTTTAAACAATGCTAAAGTGATCACATATTACACTTGGCAAACAAGTTTGCTGTTGTTCTGTGTGTCATATTATGTGCTGGGTCATATATTTTGTTCCTAACCAGACCATAAATGACAGGACATGGATAAAAACCCATCAAACCACACACACACACACACACACACACACACACACACACACACACACACACACACACACACACACACACACACACACACACACACACACACACACACACACACAAAAAAAACAAACGCCTTTGTCTCAGTTTAACTGTGTGAACTACACAAGCCACACACACACAGTTTTGATAATGTAAAAAACTTGATGTGCTGACACCGGCAACCTTTTCTATCTCTCATTATCACTTTGCTAATGAGTTGACGACACGGAGATGGCTGTATAAAACAAGCATCAGCTGCCGGTAGAATAAACAATGCCCATCCACACACACACGCACACACACACACACACACACACACACACACACACACACACACACACACACACACACACACACACACACACACACACACACACACTCTCCAGTACCTTGAGCCCAGTTAATCTTCTTTTCTCCCTAATGTGCGCATTGTTGTCTATACTGAACTGTTACGTCTGTTAAAGAGTCCTAATACCTGACAATATCGTTTTCTAATACATTCTGTTGTATTCCCCCTCTTTACCTTACCTCAGCATATTCAATCTCATCACACCCCCATAACACAATCATGTAAAGATACACAACACACACACACACACACACACACACACACAAACAAACATCCTCAAGGTTATGGCTTCCGACAGCTTGTCTTTTAAAACCTGTCAGCGGCTTTATTTCTATCAAAGTCAGCAGGGCGTGCGGCACAAGCCCACGTGCCCCCAACACAGGCTGACAGGAGTTACAAATACTGTTCTGCAAATTTAAAGTTGCCAATCTGAACAAGCAGAACATGAGCTCACATTTAGACTAGAATATCTTGTCCATGTCCTTTTTCTTTTCTTTTTAAACCGGTGGCACCTCTAGAAAGCAGTTAAATTGCAGCAACAGAAACACATTTGTATTAGATTGATTCGACCCGTTTAGAAAAGACTACAAACTAAATGCAAGATCCTATTTCTTATTAGCGTGGACAGGTATCGCCTTGTGCTGAGGCAGAGCAGTAACACTGTGACACGGCAAGATATGAGGTGCATACACAAGGTGTGAAATGAAGAGTGAGGTAATTACAGCAGAAAAGGAGGGGTGCTTATTGGCAACATGCTGTTCTGGAAGCTTTTCACATCCTGTATCTGATGGATGATAGCACGTGTGTGTGTGTGTGTGTGTGTGTGTGTGTGTGTGTGTGTGTGTGTGTGTGTTTTCAAGAATGAACAGATGTAAATGACTAGAAAAAGGTAAAGTGCATGTATATTTATTCTCTTATGATTGGCTTGTGTATAGTTCACATAGTTAAACCGAGACGAAGGTGTGTGTGTGTGTGTGTGTGTGTTTTGAGTCACTAATTAATCCCAGCTGGTTTGAGCTCAGTGTCACTGACAGGTAGCACCACAGAAATAGCACAGTAAATGAGGTGTGTGTCTATATGTGCTTTTGTGTGTATGTGTTTTTGTGTGTCTGAGGTTGAGGCGCCAAAGGTGTTAAGGTGACAAAAACAATATATGTGATACTCCACCACTATCCACCGCTTTGTCTTATTAAAAGTTTGAAAATATCACCTGCCATCATGCAGTACAAGTTTATGAAAGATTATTTTTCTGTTTCAGTAGAAAGCTCACAGTAAAGGGAAGCAGGGACACAACCGGGTGATACAGCGAGAAGTGATGGCACGCAACAAAGATCATAAGATGAAATTGAACCCTTAACGACACAAGTATATCTTACTCATGTTGTGCTTCTCACACTCTGATCCGCATAGACATGTACACACACAGAACTGCTGGACCGTGTCTGCCTTTCCTGTTTTATCACTTATGTGACCTCTAGACTTCTAGACATCATATAAGCCGTGTCATATTGGCCTCATAAATATCTTTACAAAAGCCCTGACTCACCGCTTCACTCTCCACTGGCCTCCTAAGAAAACAGGTACAGAGGTACAAACAATTTACACAACTCCACATGACTTAGTGTACCACAGCGTTCTTGTCATCTGGAATTAAAGTCGCTAAAAGCCGCTTTAAACTCTGCAATTTTGGATTGACAATCGTGAGACAAAACTCGTGAAATCTTTGGCCTATCTGTGAAACGGACTATCTGGAGATGAAAAAGAAGAAGAAAAAAAGAAAAGACTTTCACAAAACCTCCTCAAAATCTACCGGCGCAGATGGATGACGCATATAAAGTATGTTTCTCTATTTATATCGTAGCACTGCAATTCACTACACATTCATAGCACAACCTGACATGTCTCAAATTGATATTGTACAGTCTGAAACAGATGACAGGCAAGATTTTATAAGACCCATCTTACAAGAAATCTACACGATCGTTATCATACACTTTAAAGCCTTTAGTCAGGAATTAAACCTGTCCATCCTCTACACCTGTGCACTAAAAACCTCATGCAAATGATGTCTAATGATGAATCTTCACACCTATGCTGTGAATTTTTACACAACTCCCACAATGCTCTTTGCATATTCATAAAATCCGCCGATGTGCTACTGTATCCGTCTGTAAAAATAAATCAGACGGAAAACAGCTTTATAGAAAATTCACTATATCCTTTCATTTGGCCAAATAAGGGAGTTTGGGATTTAAAATTCAAACTCCTGCTAAATCATAAGGACAATATGACAGCTCCTAACCAACAGTTATATCAGCGTATTTCACTGTCTGAAGTATCTCACGGAAGTTATGGAGAGCTGCACCAGTGATCATTATAACAATTTATTTGAAACAGATACTGTATCTGAAAAAAATCCTAAATGGATTGCTTTTAATTGACAAGAACGATAAATGTATCCTGGACGCTCAGCCCAGCAGTTGAAACTAAAATGACTGAAGACACGCTGACAGTCCAAACATTCTCTGTCATGCTAATATACTGAGAGTAATGATGAAAAATCCCAACGATAAGCGTAAACCTTGGACATCTTTCGCTTTCTGTTTCTGCCTCCTCTAGATTTTCTTCCTGCAAGGTCAACAAAGGAGCTGTGCTTTGGAGTAAAAAACACTATACAGCACTCCAATTACCTGAGAAGCTTTGGGACTCCGGAATTCCCCCCTCTGTTATGTCAGCCCGCTGAATTCATTTCACCGGCCATTAGTGTCTCATTTTATTTTTAATGCGTGGTTCTTTTAAAATTGGTAGTCTGGCATTATATGCTAATCAGAATGCCGGTAAGCAGAGTAGGTTATAGAACAGCAACAATAGCCAGCGTAAGTGGAGTATCCAAAATCTGGCTTCTTATAAAAAACTGCAGGGAATCAGTTGGGATTTTTAGTAAGGAGAATGGAACTGAAAATCCGTTGGCACAAAGTCAATGTTGGACCAGTTAGCAGAGGTGTAATGGACAACGTTACAGCTTAGAAAAAAAAAAAAAAAAAAAAAAAAAAAACAAATAAAAAACCCTTTTAGAAAAAAAAAAAAAACACTACATTACATAATTGGAGCTAATAAAGGCAGCAAAAAAAAAAAAAAAAAACTTTCACGAAAACCCCATATTTTTTTTTTTTTTGTTTTTTAAAAAATTTTTTTTTTTTTTATTTGTGGGGAAAAAAAAAATTAAAAATAATCCCCTTCTTTTCCATTTAATTAATTAAATTAATTTAATTAAAAAAAAAGAAAAAAAAAAAAAAAAAAAAAAAAAAAAAAAAAAATATAAGAAGAGGGAAGGGGGCCTTTCTTTTTTTTCATAAAAACACAAAAAAAAAAAATTAATGTAAAAAAACTTTAAAAAAAGGAAGGGAAAAAAAAAAATTTCCTTTTTTTTTTTTTTTATGATCAGTCTTCTTGTAGTTTCCTAGGTTTTTTTAAATGATGTTTGCTATATTTAGAATGTTGTCAATGTTTGCATCTTTTCTCCACAAGAACATAGAACAAATTATCTCTGCAAATAATCAAAGCAAAAATATGTCAGGCATAATTTATGGGGATTGGGGGGGGTAGGTTCTGCTCCTGAATTTCCTGCTGTGTGAGTTTTTATGCAAGGGCCTCAGGTTGTGCTGAAAGGGAGTCCACTGGAGATTGGGCAATGTATTGCCGTGGTGACATAGCAATACTCTCCTATCTCCTTCCTGTCGTCCCCCACGCACACTCACACACACCCCGTCTCCTCTAGTCAGGCGTTGATTCTCTTGGCGTCCCCACGGGCGAGGACAGGGGTCAGGGTTGGCTCCATCTGTCTATGTGATGGGCATTGGTGCCAAGCGCCACGGGGGCTTTAGGGAGAGGAAAGAAGGCTCGTATGGAGTAGGAGGGTAACGGATGTTCCTGAGCTGTCATCTGGGACTCCGAATGGGGCAAAGGCGAGGCTAAAGCTGGGGCTGGAGAGAGGGAAGGGGCTGAGGGAGTGGGATAGGGATAAGGGGGTTAAAGGAGAGGGGGCTGAGGATGGAGGGACAGGCTCAGGGCTAGGGATAGTGCTGAGACTTCACTGCTGTTGTTGGGGTTGCAAATGTGGCTGGCAAATGGAAATGATGCTGAATTGGTCTTTATGCAAACAAGCTGGATCTTTCTTTCTTCTCTACAGTCACAATGGACTTCTGAGGCACCCAGGGAGCCTCACTCTGTCCGGAAACAGCGAGGAGACAATGGCTGAGTCAGTGTCACTGTCCTCGCTCTATCAGGGATCACAAGGGAAAACCTAAGACAGAAAGAGAGAAAGAAAGACCTTTGCATCAGCTGCACATACACAGCTTAGCGGGGCTTACCTATTTAGTCCTCCCTTGTTCTGCTAATGATTTACAGCTTACACCCCTCCAACTGCCACTGCATTGCTTTGTTCAAATCTCAAAGATGCTTCATCTTTAGAAACCGATGCATGATTTTTGTCTTTTATTTATCGTCTGAATTACAAGCCCAATCAAAATTAGAGCCACTTAAAGCTTTAAACTTTGGTGACAAAGTGCTATCTAGCTACAAAAACACTACGTTAAATTTGAAGAAACATTTGGAGTCGCAGCACTGCAGTCAAACTTACAGAGCAAGTCCCACCAGGTGGTGCGAAGCAGAGAGCAGGAGGTCCTCCACCACCCAAACAACAAAAGCTGGACTTCGATGCAAAACCAGTAAGTGGGGGAGAGTTGAAGAAGTTGGTCGGGCAGTAGGCCAGTAGGTAGTAGTTGTAGAGGAAATGCTGCCCTTAAGGTTGACTCACCCTCGTTTGGTGCCATAATAAACAAGCTCCCTACTACTGTCAATGCCAAGCTGCCTCACAGAACAGCTTTTTCTTCTTACATGGAGAGTGCTGGCAAAACCGGTTGTCATTTTTATGTTGGGCCCACGGGGGTGTTGTTGGCAGCTGCTGAATGTAACTAATAAAGTAACTTGTAATCTAACTTAGTTCCTTTTAAAATCAAGAAATCTGTAAAGTAACTAAGTTACTTTTTAAAGGCGTAATCAGTAATCAGATTACTTTTTCAAAGTAACTGTGGCAACACTGCTAGTGATCACCTGACTTTTCATCTAGTACCACCTACAGGTCAAAGTGTTCACTTATCCAGTTAAAAATCTCAATATTTATTAATGGATTGCTGCACAATTTTGTGCATGTCTCAATGGTCCACAGAGGATGTATCATACAACTATGGGACAACGGCCGAGAAATATGATAAAAAACCTTAATGTTCCTCTCAGGATGTATTAAAATCACTTTGTGATCCTCTGACTCCTCATCCATCGCCATCATCAGGTTCCAATTATTTTTTAATAACATTCCCATTGGCCTCAGCTGTACTTTGTGTTTGGTGCTTTTAAGAATGCATGCTAACACGCTAAACTAAAATGGTTAACAAGGTAAGCGTTATACCAGCACCAGCATTGTCATTGTGAGCAAGTTAGCTTGCTGCACACTAGCTTGGCTGTAGACTCATGGGGCCCTATGTTAACGATCTGAAACGTAAGTATCAAACGGCAAAACGCAAGTAGCGTTTGTGGGCGGATCTCGGGCGCTGTTGCTATTATATAAATATAAAGGACTGTTGCGCCGACGCAAATCTTAAATGGGTTGGTCTGAAGTAGCTAGGTGTGGTTTGGGCATAACGTGAAAATAACCAATCAGAGCGTCATCTCACATTCACTTTAAGAGCAGGCGCGCTTGTTCCATGGCGGATTGCTATTATAACGGTGGATTTGCCTGCCGCACGCCAGTGGGAGCTGTCCGGGATGCGGCAAAGTAATAAATGCCCATCTTGGCCGGGTGGCGATGTTGCTGCTCCTCTCGGGCGCATCTCCTCAAGTCTGGAGAGGATTGCTGCAGCCATGGAGCGTGGGCCTCCAAACGCACCACCTGCACCTGTTGTGCCCCTTCCTCCTCCCCCACTCCATCTCCGTCCCCCGCTCCACCAGGCGCACATCGCGCTTACTCCCAGACCAGATTCCGCCGAGTGCCAATCCCGCCGCAGAGTTCAACATCCGCAGCCTCCTTAAGTCCTCTAATATTTCCTCATTTATGTCATCAACACATCCATGATTCATGGAAATGTTGTGTAAAACACAACAAGCCACAAAGAATGCTGGGACTTTTTGAGGACTGTACTGCAGTGGCGGTTCTACACGGAGGCCTAGGGAGGCCCGTGCCTCCATAGAAATGTCCCTGGCCAACCTTGTGCCCCGTGGCGACCAAATAAGAAGATTATTGATTTATTATGATTTTACACGCGCCAACAGCGGAACTAATGTGCGATGCAACGTTCTACACAGGTAAATTAGAGCGGCGAACCCAAACACTGTAGCCTGCCTTCCACGCCCACATGTGGTGCTGCTCGCTGAATGAGACTCTTGGAGAGAGGAGCTCCGATTTCTCCTGTTGCAAGATTCGAAGGTAAGCAAAACAATTTCATCTCGTAAGTGACTTTTTGTTCTTGCACATAACCGTGTTCCTTTTGTTCCTCACACTGATAATGAAATCAAGTTTGGAAATGTCTGGTCTCGATATGTTTAGAAACTTAATCATATCTAAACAAACTCATCGAAGCAGAAGTGAATATCCAAATGTCAGTATCATTGCTAGGTCTACACACAATGCTGTGATGTTAACCACGGAACTTCATCCGTCTTGGCTGTTACATTGCAATAACAAATACATTTGAATAAAGTAATCAACAGGTTTTATGCCCGTGTTAAGTAGGGAGGGATGGTTAGGCAACGAAATGTAATGCATGCCCCTACGTTTTTCTTCTTCTAATAGTTATCATGAAACGAGGAAGGGAAATAGCGTCCTTTTTTGCCCCAGTAAACAAAAAAAGTGAGAAAAACAGCAGTGAGAGAAACAAATCAAGGTGTTGAGGAGCAGGAAGAGGGAGAGCCAGAGGAGTCTGGGGAGGTTGGAGAGAGGGCATGTGATGAAAGGGAGGGTTCTGACACCAAGAGGGAGATTCCAGAGGGTGAGGAGGATAAAGAAGAGGGTGATGAGGAAGAAAACATACAGGGACAGAGAGAGGAACAGCCAGAGGGACGGCAAGTGGATCCATGTGGATCAAGTACTGCACCATCAGGTTTGTGATGAAGAAGGTTCTTACTATTTGCAAAGCAGTGCAATTACAATTTAATCATAGGCCTGCTGGGTGTCCTTAAAATGCTGCTTTCTGCTGTAAATTCTTTTTTTGTGTCAATGTGGCTCGGTTTCTTTTTTTAGGTAAATACTTGGCCTACATTTTGAAATACATGCAGATATACATGCATAAGTTTAGAAACCCATGCTAAAGTTGACTAAAAAGAGGAATTAAAAAAATCATCTTTTGGAAATTGATCTTAATGCCTTAGTTCAAAAAATTAGGAAAAATCCAACCTTTAAGGACACCAATTTTCTTTGTGAATGAATAATGTATCGTAAATAAATAAATGTTCTTCCTTAAAATACAGGGGGCATAAGTAAGTACACCCCTATGTTAAATTCCCACAGAGGCAGGCAGATTTTGATTTTTAAAGGCCAGTTATTTCATGGATCCAGGATACTATGCATCCTGATAAAGTTCCCTTGGCTTTTGGAATTAAAATAGCCCCTCCCCCTCCCCCCACATCATCGCATATCCTTCACCATACACAGATTGGCATGGTTTTATTTCAGTTAGCCTAATAGCTAAATTAAATTAAATCTATATCAATGCTAATAAAACCCTGCCAATCTCTAGGTATGGTGAAGGGTATGTGATGATGTGGTGGTGCTATTTTAATCTATTATTTTAATTTCCTCTTTTTTTTAATTAAGGCATTAAGATCAATTTCCAAAAAATGTTTTTTTTTTATTCCTCTTTTTAGTCAACTTTAGCATGGGTGTCTAAACTCATGCATACCACTGTAAGTAAATACATGTTGTAGTTGTGCTCAATTTTACTGTACATCTTTCTACAGATATCAGCAAGTCCAAGAATGATGATCCAGTTTTGATGGGGGACAGAAGACGGAGCTCCAGGCCAAACTGGTCTAATCTTCATCCATGGCTTGAGTGTTCTGTCATGATGGATTCTACATATTGCTATGCATGTAGACATGTTTCATTTTGTATTACCCTACCTCTCTCGCACCTGCACTCATTCTTGTACAAAATAAATGTTTATATGATTTTAAAGTAAAATAAAGCGTATAATCTTTAAATATCATTTGTTGTTTTTTAATGTGCCCCCCTGGTTAAACGCTGGCCCCTCCTTGGCCCCCCTAGTAAAATTTGTCTAGAACAGCCACTGCTGTACTGTAAAGTGCCTCCTGATCTATCCAAACACCTGAAGTGCATTTTCAGTTATATTTTTCTTTGTAATGTATGGTTTGCAAAAATGGGAACTGCTGCGTCTGTTTAGATGAGAGAAGTGTATGCGCGTTGTGCACACCTACATTATGGCCAAGCATGCGCCCCTAAAATAGCATCTGAATAACGCGCTACTGACTTTAGACTATCGCCACTGACTTTAGACCAGGTTTTTCCTGGAATTGTTTTCTGAAACTGCAAAATAGCACCACGTAACGTTTGCGCCGGAACACTTCTCCTCTTTTCGCTGAACCGCCCCCGGGAGCGAAAATACATTCCGTAATTTACCGACGTGCGTCTGTGGAGGGAAATGTCCGCTGTGCGTCGGGTGTAAAATAGGAATGATACATGCGTCGGTGTACAAAGGCAATTGGGCTGAGTGCAAGATAGGGCCCTTAATCTTAACGGTCATTGACATTTTTTGGAGACTGTAAACAGACCCCTCGCATTTCCATTCTCCCTCTCACTTACTGGCTCCTCTCAGATGGTTTCATTCCATCCTTTCTGAAAGAGATATTTTTTCAGCTTATGGCACAGCATCACCCCGACCGGCACGACCAGCCAAGACCTGCCCTCCTGACAGTGACATCTTATCCATACACAAACACACATACACAATCATTCCCATCTGTTTTCTCTCAGATCCTTTCTTATCTCCCTAGCCTTCCACACCTTCCTTACTTTGTTCTACCTCTCTCCTCCTCTGTCTCAACACCAATGCTCCTTCATCTGGCTAACCTATCTCTCTCCCGTCTACTGTCTGCTCTGGAGTTTTGGTGTCGGAGAGAGAGATGCTAAATAGGGTCGGGGGGAATACTACTTTGCCACAGAGCCCCCTCTGGCTCCAGGTAATGCTGCCTGACATTACCCCCTTATACCCACTTATAATAAAGTAAAGTAAATACCCCTCCATCATTCCCAACATTAGAAATCCACTCATTCATCAACCTATAAATTACTCATTATTGTTAACCCCCAGCACAAACACGCATTAACAATATGCCCAGACAATCAAAACATGATTCATGAAAGTGCACAGAAAACATTTTCAATTCGTTATCTAAAATGGCATATGGCATTTCCCCTTTTTTAAATGGAGCTTCCTCCTCTCAGTGGTGGTGCACACTGCTGGTGACAAAAATGTAGCCCAGCCCAGTCTAGTTCAGTTTAGCACAGGCTGCAGGCCCTATTCAGCCCCTTCACTATGAGTCAAATAAGGCTCTTAAAAGCTGGGCCCAACTCAAAATGGGTTGAATATTTCTGTTTCTGTCAAATTGTCCAACTAGAGCAAAGAAATAATTATTTCTTTTTTTAGAAGTTGAAGGAAATTATAACTGAATGACATGCATAATGACTTAGCTGTGTCATCCCCTGCATTGGAGGAGTGACTATACATTATCTAAAAAAAAAAGAGAAACCTCTGGGCAGCCATTGCTCTTGTCCGGAATGCACAGCTGCAATATTAAAACGCTAATCAAATCACCAATTAACATGCTGGTCCCCTTCTGCTTCACTCCTACTGATGGAAGCTGCCTTCAGTCTTTTCTCTTCAGTCAGTTTTTTTTAACCCTCCTCCCATCCTCTTGTGGGTTCAGAGGTGATATTCAGCATATTCTAATTTGATATTGGCTCTAATGATAATGATTGTGATGAATGAGATGGCTGGCTCGATGTCTGGCTGTCTATCATATTTGTTGACTACCTGAAATGACGTCTCTTTACTGCAGCAGCACCTTATGATGTAGGCTGAGAAACTGGTGGTTTGGTATTATTAGCAGCATGGACAGACATGAAATTGTGTACAGACATTCATGTTCCCCAGAGAATGACGCCTACTGACTGTACTGATCCTGTTTTTTTCTCTAGTGGCACCATGAGGTTGTTGTGGTTTTACTTTATATATTCTAACTATTTGGGATTGCCATGAAATTTTGTACAGACATTCATGTTACCCACAGGATGATTTGTAATACTTTTGGTGACCTTTTGGGAAAGAAACATATTTGCCTTCTGGCCGAGAGTTGGATGAGAAGATTGATACCATTCTTATGTCTGTATGCTAAAGCTAGAAGCTAGAGCCAGCGGTCGATTATCTTAGCTTAGCATAAAGACTGGGAAAGAGGGGAAACAGCTAGCTTGAGTCTGTCCAGGTAACAAAATCTGCCCACAATTAACACTTTATATTTAATTTGTTTAATCGGTACAAACACCAAGATGTAAAAACAATTCCCTATTTGCAGGGGGCTACGTGCCAGACTTTTTTGTGGTCTAGAACGTCCTGGTTGCCTACCAACTAGTCCCGGCTAAGAAATAGTGCAGATGACTACCAGCAAAACCGAAGAATTTCCCATCAAACTCATCTGTACTTTGTCTTTAGGGCTAATCAGCAAATGTTAGCATGCTCACAAACTAAACTAAGATAGTGAACATGTTATACCTGCTGAACATCAGGATTGCTTTATCAATGCATGTCAGCATACCAATGTTAGCATTTAGCACAGGACAGCCTCACAAAGCTTGTCAAGAATGATTTTGCATAGAGCAGCTTCAAGTTATGATTAGCACTTTGAGAGAGAGAATTACTTTTCTCAACTCAAAAATGTCTATGTAATCCTTCACCAACTCTCACTGTATTGAATTAGTTGGATTGATTAGGCTTGTTATAGGTGTATACATTATTTGCTCAGGGACAGAGGTGGACAGTCGGTACAGCCGCTATCGACAACACACTACATGCCTGACTCTGTATCTGCTGACTGGGAAACTAAACACCTCTCGGGGATATTTAAGATTCTGTCCTACTCTCTACTCCACTCTTTGTCTGCATCCATGTCAAACACACACACACACACACACACCTAACCTATACAGCTCTCATATAACTCCTCCACTTTGCCCGGTCATCAACAGACACACTCACCGACTCACTTTGTTTTCATCCTCCTGTTCTTTCATCCAGCGCTCTCTGTTGACTCCAGGCTCTTTCCTAATGAGGTCTATCACATGTTGTTTTCAGCCTGACTTGTTTTTTAGTGTTAGATCTTTAAAGTATATTTGGTGTAGTGAGGGAGTGGCAGCATGTAACCTACTTAAGATGGCGTGTCATGATTCATCTTCACTCGTTAGATTAGTTACAACACATCTATACGAGCAAAGTGGCACAGTGGGTCATGCATGGACAGAGTATTGATCCGTTCCAATGGCAATAACTTGAATACAGCATTGACAAAATTTCCTCTCTCTGTGGTTTATGATTTTTCCACAGTTCAACACAGCTGACCTTGTGATAGTAGCCCTATGAATTGATTATGTACAGTGCTACACACTATCATGTGCACTTGATAACTGTCGGCCATCCCGCTGGTGCAAAGGTTAGGGTGAGATACAATGTCAACATGTTTTACTTCCTTGGTTTTTAATGGAAATTATATTGGCAAGTCATTCATTTGGGTAAGTCCAGAACACACATACATTACATTGCTGCTACTGGGGAAAAGGTTTCAACATAACCTAGATTTTATTTTTCATATGACTCTTTTGAAAATTCACAATTAAATTCATAAATTACATTAATCTATTACACAATATGGCTATCATTGTATGAGCCTTGCAGCAAGACCTAACAAACAACAGAGGTTGCTTTTCATGTTAAAACTTTGCATGACTTTGCAGATGTATGAAGTGGGATGGGGTAAGTAAGGTAAAATAAAATAAAATTAAATTAAAATATATCACCAGAAAACTAATTATACAGCATAAAAAATAATTATACAACGAAATGATCTGCCTATTAAAACATAAATAATAATTTAAAAAAATCATCAGTGTAACCTTTTGCCTTTGATTACAAAAGATGAAAGAACAACGGAATGGAAAAACAACAACCCATACTATACTGGGGCTGTATTTAACACACGTTTTTAGCAACAGTAAATTAAAAATATGTCACAGTGACGTGATTAGTAGACTATAAACTCACAAGGTTATTGGTTGCCAAATATAGGCTACATGAATTGCAGTAATAACAATAATTACCATTATGTTATGTAATATTGTTTATTATTTGTATTATTGTTGTTTAAATTGGGGAATAAGGTAAGCGTGGAGAATGTATCACATCTTCACAGTAATAGGCTACATTTAAAATGAAAAACAACAATAGGCTAAATAAAAGGAAAAGGTGTTTGATTAGAAAAAGTTGTAACGGGGCAGTTCCTGCCTTTATCAGAAGCCTGTCTTACCTGTGCGCTCAGCTGCTGCCACTCGGTCTCTTCTTTTCCGAATCGTGCCTGTCTATTTCGTCTTTAATCCAAATTTTCCAGCTGTGTCCTCCACGGTTGCAAAGTCTCAGTACCACCAACCATCGCACGCCTTCATGCCTTATCCCTTTTCGGATCAAAGTGTCCAGAGTAATGCGATGGGAGCTGCTGAAGGTGCTCCGCTTCTCTGAAGCCTTTCGGTGTCTCTGCCTCTCCACCGGACGGACTTTCCCCGATTAATGCAGGTGTGGCCGCGCACGGCAGCAGGGGACGCCGGTGGGAGGGGACAGAGAGTCGGTGGCTCGTCGACCTCAGCACCGCCGTGGGTCTCCGTGGGGAACCGCAGCACATGACACGGGATGTGACAGCTCTAAAAGGCTAAATAAAAGCCACACTATGATTGTGATATCAGCCGATGAGCTGCAGGTTTTTTTTTTCATGGAGCAGAAGTGGTTAATGCATTCAGTCTCGAAGAAAGAAAAAAAATGCAATTTGTCCCTGTGTAAAGCTCATCAATAAGTAGGCCTAGTTCAGTCCGTGGGGACATGGCAGCCCCCGTACACTCTCAGAAAGAGGGGTACAGCAGGAGTCCATTTCTGTCCCCCAAGGTACAATCCACATATGTAGGCTACCCCCTAGGGCTAATTATTGGACCTCAAGGTAACCTTTAACTGTAACCTTTAGTGGGTCAAAATGGACCAAGTAGCCTAAGGAGTGTGGACTGGTAACTGGAGAGGTGCCAGTTCACCTCCTGGACACAGCCATTGTGCCCTTGAGCAAGGCACTGAACTCCAACTACTGCCCAGTTCAGTACAGGGCAGCCCCCTCTCCATTTGTGTGCATGTATAGGTCCATGGCATGTGTACACACACACAGGCTAGCTGTAACAACAGAAACAAAATATAATGTCCCCTTGCAAGATGAATGAAGTAAGTCTTCTTCTTCTATTGTCATTACTGATTGATATGACATGGATAAAGTCATAATTTATTAGCAGTACGGTCATTGCATGTGGTGACCTTATATAGTTTTTCTGCTATTTGTCACTTCATGGGTACATGAACATTATTTGTGATTGTAAGATTGAAAGTTTATTCTTGACCTTGGAAACAATCTCAGCACATTAAGATCCATATAGTAGGCTAGCTGTTCTGGGGCTTTTGATTACATCACATTATCTTCTTCAGCAGATGTGGAAGTGTAAATGTTAAAATCTCTCTTGTCAGCTTTATTTATGATATTCATGTCTTCCAATCTGGAAGACTATATATGTTCAACGTTCAACAATGTGTTTCCACCCAAAACTGACCAGCCTAGTAACTTGTTAGGAAATAAGTTACATATTATAAACTAATTGTATTTCAAGCCAACTTTATTCCTACTATAATAACGTTTTGAATGAGAGAACCCGACATTCCCATTCAAATCCACCAACGCAATCAACATAGCAGGATGTTCAGGGTGGGCATAATTTTTATTTGTACCGTTGCCATAGCATAGAGCTGTGACCAAATTAGCAGGCTAACTTCCCCATAAACTTTTGTATAAACCGGAAGTCTAAAATAATCACTATTTCCTTGAGCCTTAGGTGATGCCATCAAATGGGTTGCATTATCTGACTAACTTTCCCATACATAAGACAGCAAATCTTTACAACTGAGAAGCTGGAATGAGGAAATTGTTGGTGTTTTTGCATTAAAAAAAATACTTATCTAAATATCAGTAGTCTCTGATGATTTCTTTGTTGATCCAAATTTTTGGTTGAACCCATCCTTTTGGCTATATATAGATGGCTAGATATAGTGTTGGCATGTGTCTCTTCATCAGTTGATTCTTAAGAATCTGGATCATATTCAGAATTGTCCTCCTTTTAGCAGGCTTCCTCCTCCACCACTTCTTTCGATTCGTTCGATATTTTCATCCTCACCATGGGCTACGATCCAAAATTAGATCAAGTGCTACATTCGCAGTTAGTCACTTTCATATTGTGGTGTTACCGCAGAATGGCGTGTGCAGTCAGAGAAGTCTTATTTATAGACCACAGCTTACAATAAGTGATCAGTGTAGTTTTGTTGTGATGGATACAATATTGTGAATATGTGAGAGTGTGAATGTCAGACTGTAGCTGGATGCAAGAACTGTTTTTATTTCTACATTATAGATATATGAACACCAATTTGTCAGCAGACACAAACTATTTTCAACTTTTCTGAGAAGAAGTGCCTTGACAGTTATTTGTGCCTTCTAATAAATAGCCTCCCCGTGGAGTAACACATTGATCATGGCACCTCTGACACAATGGCTGTTATTGATTGATTTTGTTTGGCTGTACCAAGAGAACCTCACATATTTTTACCTCCTCTGTAGTTTAGAGATGCACCATAACTGGGCTAATGTAAAAAAATTACATTTTATGCTTCTAGTGTTTTAACCTGTAGAGTAATTTCAAATATGTTTTATTCCAAAAATGAAAAGAAGGAACAAGGCTCTAACATTGCCAGGATGATAAAGTGATCATCATGCTCATATGAATACAGTATTTTAGTTTGGCCTCATACCATCCTCAGCTTGTCCCCTGTACTTTTATGTATATGTTTCTGTCTTTGATACAGTGTAGCTGTGAAATTAATTATTTGAAAGAACAGACATTTAGACGTGGGCTGGATTGTGAGTTTTGTAAAAAGCTCATCCTACACAGTGTGTCAAGTGTTGTAATTCATTTGTGATAACGGACAGCTCCATCTGGTGCTCTATACTCCAACAGAACTGCTTGTTCAGTGGTAGAACACAGTTTTAAACCCCAGGCAAATTGGAATTGGGGGAGCCGCTTGCGGCAATTTCTTAAATTTTCTAAAAACTAACATCCCAACATTCACTCCTACTTCAAGTGGTAATTGGCCGGGTGTGTGGAGGTTTGTGAGAAAGTAAGTAGGGTTTGAACTTCTCTCTCTAGCTTCCTTTTTTCATTCTTTACACATTTCTGACACTTTTTGTTTGTACAAACAAGCTTTACACTATCCATGTTTTCCAGGAGAGACTGCCTGAAAATGTGCGTCTCGCCCCTCTAAATGGCGGCAGGCTCTTCACCCTGCCTTCCAGTGTGGCCGTTGTGAACAGCAATACACACTTCTGATGCCTTCTGATGTGGTTGTACGAAATAATTCTTAGTATATCGTGGCCTTTGGTCTCTCAGTCTGTCTCAGATGACAGTTCACTGCCCCCTGGTACTGCATGTGCTGACTGAATGTCTGATTTTGAGGAAGCTCTGAAGAGCAGCTCCCTGCCCTGATGTAGCAGCAAAGCATGAGTTAGTGTTAACTTGTGAAGTGTCAGGCAAGCTAAGGTAAAACTATTTTTTTTTTTAAATGTGCTGTTCCAAAAATAAATTTAAAAAAAACATTTACAAGCAGATCTTATGTCTTGCATCTACAGCTACTGGTGCTGGCTGATGCACTCATCCCTTGCAGCCTTGCTGAGGCACAGCACAGTGTTTCTGTCGATCCAGCCAGCAAACTCACTCAGGGAGGTAAAGGGGCTGTTAGGGGGGACTGACTGACTGACAATAACAAAAACGGCCTATCATTTGGTTACATTAGCAGCTGACGTATTTGGTTTTTTTGGTGATTTTTAAAAGAATAACATTTTCCTCCCAGTTGAATTATATGCCCCCCCCTCCCTCCACCCCCCTACAGAAATAAGCCAAATATCAACAATGAATGAATTTAAAGTGGCTGCCATCAAATGGCCCCAAAGAGGGAAGCTGAAACGTGAGGGGGAAGCAAAATGTTACTGATGTATTCTCACAGCAGTATATTTCATACAAAGTGAAATTAATTTGTGAAAAGGTCACGTTTTCTCATAAGAAATGCTTCTCACACAGCAACGTATCACTGGTTAGACGACACACACATTCATCATAAGTTTTGCACATTATATTGATTACTGCATGGTCCTTCCAATGTTGCAAAGCTGTTCGCCTTCTGGTAGTCTGTATCAACGAAGTTTCATTTACGGGATTGTTCCGGTGCTGCCGGAGGTTCCGCCGGATGTCCCGATCACCTTCTGCTTTCTTTGTGTTGGCATTCCAAACTCTGGTCGATTCGGGAAACATCCTCCAAGCTAGAACCGACAATCAAATAATATTTATCTTTTTTTTTTTTTTTTTAAGTAAAATTCTCATGACACACTCGGCAGCCATTTTATTCGGTGTGTCTGTGCATGTTTGTGTGTCCCTGTTGATTTAGTTGCAGAAAACCTGCCTTAACCCTCAGAGACCTTTATTCAAATGCTTTCAGCATTTTTAGAGCAGAACCTTGATAATAATCCCCCCTTAGAGACCACTGGGGCGCCCTGGTAGCTCACTGGGTAGAATGCGTACCATTGAGGCAGAAACCTACCGCAGAAGCCTGCGTTCGAGTTCGGCACAGGGCCCTTTGCTGCATGTCTTCCCCTCTATGTCCCCTGCCTCTCCTGTCCTTTTCTCTCACTATCAAAAAAAATGAATGCCCAAAAATAATCTTTTAAAAAAGAAGTAGAGACCACGTAGAGCCATTTTAATCATTTAAACGCATTTATATGTATATTAGGAAGAGCTTTTCACTGCCGCCTACACAGTGACAAGAGGTTGACATTCTGTGAGACTCAAATTGTTTTTCCTCATGTTCCTCTTCAGAGCCACCATGTTTCTCTCCAGGTGCTCCCTGTGGCAGAAAAACTCCATCTGTGTTTATAATACCTCGTGCTCCACCCAAGAGAAGAGGGGAGTGTTCTCCTGAACAGATGTACTGCAATCTGGCAATAGCGGCGACACCATTATAAGAAAACACCTATTTTCTTCCTGAAATGCAAGGAGAAAAATGGATTCTCATCCAAAAAATAGTCACGTATCTGATGGTAATCTTGAACTTTAAGACAGTTGAAGGAATGTCCTGTGAGGGAGGGTAATTTGGTTTTTGTTTAGGTGGAGAGGAGAGAGGAGAGGAGAGGAGAAATGGGGAGATGACCTGGGACATTGGCACTAATATTTGGAAGCGGTTAGTGATGCACAAAGGAATAAATACAGTCACTTCAATAACTCTTCATTTCATACAAATGAATGCACAGATGCCCAGATTCACACCCACACACCTGCAGACACTTTGCAATTGCACACACACACACACACACACACACACACACACACACACACACACACACACACACACACACACACACACACACACACACACATGCAGACACTTTGCAATTGCACACACACACACACACACACACACACACACACACGCACACACACACACACACACACACACACACACACACACACACACCATTGATAGATTGTTATCAGACTATTTATTTACCTGCACTTCCTGTTTGTAAATGAATCAAATGGAATGTGTAGGTGTAATATTTTATTATTTGCAGCCTTTTATTGATTTCTTTATTGACTTCACTCTTAAAAAACTTTCATTGACCTATAAACCATATATCTATTACTGTAAACTCCACAACCATACCCCAACCACAACCCTGCCCTTGACTTATACTTAGTAAAAAAAGTGTCTTAACCCCTAAACAGCTCTTTGAAGAAGGCCACAGTGAACAAAATGAGCACACACACACACACAAGCACACACACACACACACACACACACACACACACACACACACACAGTACAGTGTACAGCGTACAGAGGAGAGGCTGATCAAGCACCTTATCCTCAATCTATATGGACCAGTGTCTCATTTCCATTTAAATTAAAAATACCCCAAGTTGGCAGGATGATACTACCACCAATGGTGAGGGGAGCAGAAACTTTTCTTTCCCAATAGAAGGTGAAAAATGAGCTCTTTTGATCAATAATAGTTTGTTTTTGTTCAATCTAATGATCGGATAGATGTTTGCCAAAGAATCTATGACCAGTTAGACAATTAAATAGTTTAAAGGCCGGTTGAGGTTTAGAATGCTATGAGATGGGATTTTAAAACTCAACTCTTGTTACTCAACAACAACAAAGTTATCATGGTGGTAATTGTGTTATTATTTGTCACAACAATCATGAGGTGAACAGTGTTGTCCTCTGTGTTGGCTCTCCTGTTGTGTTGCCATATACTGGTTCCTGTTTTTTCACAAAGGGCTGAAGTTGGTCTGAACCCCGCCTATAGGTGAGCCCAGCCACCCTCCGAAGGAAATTTGTATTATTTGCTTGTATTCACGATATCATTATTTCAAAGCCCAATGCCATAGGTGAAAATTGGAATGTAGATTGACAGGTAAACCTTCACCATGTCGACATTTTGTGAGTTCACAAATCAGTAGGCCATACAGCTACATTGCAAATAGACTTGTTTCACTTGGGCTTGAGAAAAACCTCCTCTAGTTCAGCTGAATTTTTGCGTCTTAAACTGGGGAACAACACACCTGAAAGCCTTTTTTTTTAAATCTGTGTATGTGTTCTATCTCTTTGATGTGATTCTCTTGGGGAGTTTTCTTTTTCTTATTTTTGTACACCAGTTCAACCTTGCAAAACACCAGCTCCCTTTTCGTCTAATTATAATGAATCATAATCAGCCATAAACATTCCTGTCATCTCAATGGTGGGCAGTCAGGATAAGCAAAGTTGTGCAAAACTAAAATTTGTAAATGTGCATCATATAGCCATCTGTTCTGTGCTTTTTACAATTTGTGTTATTTTAAGCATTTTATAAGTTAAGATGAGGAGAAAACGTGATACACAGTTAATCTTCTTTTAAACTGCCATATGCTCTTTTGTGTATCCTTTGAAAGTACAGTTGTGTTTTTGGTTCTCCTTCTAGCTTTGATATGCCATGAAAGAGAATAAATATCACTTCCATTTTACCAACACAGCTCTTGCCATGTCCAAATCCACTGATATGATCAAATGAAACCCAAGTGAAATGTAAGCAGTAGTGTTCAAATGGATTATAATTAGAGAGAGCTACAAGCCAATCTGACAACAGAGCATGTGAACAGCAGCTGCTGCACTCCAAGCAAATATTTATTCATGAATGGGTGGTAAATGTAAAAACTCTTTCTCGCTCTCTCACACACACACACACACACACACACACACACACACACAGCATCTGCAACATTTACACATAAACCAACTTATCAATGATCCCCCAGCACCATTCTCCCTCGGGTATTGGCTCACAAAGGAAACCACAGACACACAGCAACCGCAGACAGGATGTACATTTTCTTTCTGTCTGCTGGACGGTAGCGTGGTGGTGCTGATGAAATATGGACTTGCTCTTTCAAGGGAGGAAAAAAAAAAAAAAAAAAAAAAAAAAAAAAAAATTGATTGAGGAGTCTGCATATCATGGTTGCATTGCTTACTGTAAAGCTTTAGTGCGTGACTTTTTGATATTAATTAACGTCTGTTACATTCAAGCCATTGCCAAATGAGTTGCTACAAAGCTAATTAAGACTAACAGCTCCACACAACTCTCTCTATATTTCTCAGTATGGCTATGTTCAGAGGTTTGTGGCATCCAGTGACTTTCCTGCGCAGAAACTCGAGTGAAGATAATTACCTCTTCTGAGTCCATCATGTTTTTCAATCTTCCGTGTTCACCTTGGCTACAAAGTAACTGCGTGGAGGAGAGGTGGGGGCGCGTGCGCAATCACGTCAGGCTTGTATACGGTCGAGACGGTTCAACACAAATACAAAAAGCTACAACACAAACGCAAAAGCTACAACACAAATACATAAGCAACAACAGAAGTGAGTGTGTTGTAGCTTTTGCGTTTGTCTTGTAGCTTTTGTATTTGTGTTTAAACTTTTGTGTTTGTGTTGGGGCTTTTGTGTTTGTGTTGAACTGTCTTGGCCACCGTACTTGTATCATGTGGACGTGCTGACAGTTTTGTTGTCATTACTTAGAATTCCTCATGGGGGTGACAGAAACTACGCACTATAGCAGCCAACGTCAACTGGCACATCCAGCCTGCCAAAGCTTTTAGTCTGGCCCGCAGAATAATCATGAATTCACAAAATGTATAGAGGAAAAAATGCGTTCTGTTATTTATCTTTTCAAGCATTTAGAGCAAAAACCCAGCCCCCTGTATTTGCATCTCTATTCACATGCCGGGATTCTGTACAGCGATGCCCGAGCTCCACACATACAGCTGAGCCGAGATGTGTGTGCGTTAAAACACGCAGCACCTGACTGGGAACGATACAGAGAGTAGTGTTGACGAACTGACCGAAGAGCCGGTTAATTAACCCGACTCGTGTCACTGAACCGGGAGACTCGAGTGCCATACGTCAATGAACCGACTCACTTATTCGTGCCGTTGTGTGTAGCTGGTATTCTTCTGCTACTGTGTGTGTAATACTCTAGCTCATTAGCGCCTCCACTGGAGTGGTGGTGGTAGAATCAATCAGGAAATGAGCTACCTGGACCGCGCACCAGGCTACTGAACAAGACCTAATGTTACCGTGCAACCGGCCTGCCCGCTCCAGTCTAATGTAACCGTGCGACCGGCCGGCCTGCTCGAGTCTAATGTAATCAAGCGGTGTCTTGGTTCTTGGCAAGTTTGAGTTATTAACCAAGCCTTGTTTCTGGTGCATCTTAGAGGATTGTTTTCATGGCAATTCACACATTATCGATGGATAAGTACAGTACATCACATATAAATACACGTCATGTTATTTTGGTAGTTATGTTAAGTTAAATGTTAGAGAAGTGAATGTTGCTACGTGGTAGGTAGGGTAGGCTGTCACGAGGAGACCGCGCACCAGGCTACTGAACGAGACCGCAAAGACCTTAACCGAGGGTACTGCATGAGTCTATATTCAAACGGTTGTCTAGGTTCTCGGCAAGTTTGAGTTATCAACCGATCCCAGAAGCCTTTATTTCTCGTGCATCTTAGATGATTGTGTACATATAAATTCATAGACTACATTATTGATGGATATCACATACAAATGCACGTCATTTTATCTTAGTAGTTATGTTAAGTTAAATGTATGTTTGTTATGTGATAGGTAGGCTGTCACCAGGAGACCGTGTATCAGGCTACTGAAAGAGACTGTAACCGTGCCTAATGCATATGTAAGTCTTTATGTCTCGTGCATTTTAGAATTGTGTTCATAGAAGTTCATAGGCTACATTACCATTATTATATCACATACAAATACACGTAATGTTATCTTGGTAGTTAACATGTTAAGTTAAATGTTAGAAGTGAATGTTGCTACATGGTAGGTAGGCTGTCATGAGGAGACCGCCCACCAGGCTACTGTGGCCAGTGCGTTAGTCTAGTGTTGGTCAGTATGAGTGTGTAAATAGTATGTCGAGACCGAATGTAACTGCAATTGGCATTCTGTAAATAGGCTACAATTAAACCTTTGTGAGTAAAAAGTCAATACTTCAATGCACTCACCTGTGTAGACCGGCATAAACATGTAGAAAGCGAAATTTCAATCGGCTCTGTGTGCTCAGTCCACCACGCTGTTTTACGCAAACACAGCTCTACTCTACAAATAGCAAATTTTTACAAACAAGCCAAAACAAAAGCTGTCGGTTTTTAGTCTAACTGTTTATCTTAGTTTGCAGGGAATCTGGAAATTTGGACAAATTCTTGTAAACCTCACTGCTGGCTGAACAAACCAAACTCTCCGCTAGAGCGGTAAATCTATGGAGGTATTATAAGACCAAAACAGATGCAGCTGACTACTTAATATGCACAGGAATGACGCGATCGTTATGTTCGAGTTCTTCATTCTTGATGATGATGATGCTGGTTGTATTATTTTGCAACAGCATCTTTCATTGCAAATGACGCATACATGACGAGTGCATAGCCTGCTTATCAGTCCATTCATCATTAAAGCTGGGCTTTTGGCTTTTCCACCTCAACTTTTTGCTTCAGCCTCTTTGACAGTGACACGTTTACCTGACAACAGCCTTTCTTTCTGCAAGCATTTTCCACCAATCAGGATGCTGCATACTACAATAATGTTTCCATAATCACAGACTTTAACCATCACTCCTCAGTGAACCGCCTCCTAATCTGAGATCTTTTTGTAGTTAAAGAGCCGTTTATCATTATGGAGTTTCCATGTTTTTTAGGAGTTTGCTCACACTAATACATGTAGAAAATAAAACAAATAGCATTCATTCAGTAAGAAAGTGAAAATGTATAAATCTTTTTTTAAATTTCCTACAAGAATAGGCGTATTTGGTATAAATTCATTTTATTTTCTTTATTTGAAAGTCCGGCCCCCAGAGTGTCTGCTTAGAAAGATTCTGGCCCTTGAAAAAATGTAGTTGATGATCCCTGCACTATAGCTTTAAGGAGTTTGATTAAATGGACGTCTTGGGGCCAGAATCAATTTTAACCTTTTCAGCGTTTTCTCTTCTTTTCTATTTTTTCCTCCTCAAGTCAGATATCCTTTCACTTTGCACACTAAAGATAAAGTTTTTGAATATATATAGCCACCTAGGTTTAAGTAGGTCCACTATTTGTCTTAAGTTTTAAAGCTTAACAAACAAAGAGGAAGTTAGGAATACAAATTAGTTTACAATGAATCCATAACAAATGTGGGAAGGTTGCATGCATTTGTTCCCTCTTCTGTCTGTATGTCGTTTTGTGCTGATTCAGTGTGATCACTCATGACCCTGACTGCAGCTCAGTCACCTTGCCCACTGTGATGTATGAGACTGTGGCTCATTGAGCACAAACAAGGATAAGACTTTATGGAGAATTTAGAAAGACTAGTGCAAAATATGATTGATGAGGAAATTATCTGATGAGATGAGATAAGATGAGATAGTTATTTCCAGTCATTTTTAACAAAAAAATGACGACCTGCATCTCAAGCAACTTCATGTGACAGAAAAGAGATGAAAAATGCCACCATTACCATATTTTTGATTACTATTCTTCGGTGAGAAAAAGGGAAACACAAAGCAAATGATCGTGGAAACACTCCTGCACCTCCAGCTCTCTCTCTGCCCATTAGACATGCACATTATGGCAATGCATCAACTGTGTCACAGCACTACAGTACAGGTCTTCAGGGGTCTAAAATTGTAAACCCTAGAACCTGAAACCCGACCAGGGACCCATGGAGGTTTGGATCCACGGTTTATACGGTCAACTGTGTCTGGGCCAGGTCCCGTTCTATTACCGCGGGTCCCGGGTCTGTTTAACATGAAGTGTAATACCTGAGTGAAGATCAGACAGGCTGATCATGATAAAGGGCTGTGTGTAGAGGTGTAGCCTTGGTTCATGCAGGTGTCTAGGTAAGAATTCATATACTTTATGTGCATTTTCTATTAAAAGGTGTCATCTGTCTCAGGGATCTTTTTCTTCAGAGTGTAGATGCTTCTCTCCAGAGACAGAGATATTTTGCTGCTCAGACTTCATCTTGTAAGTCTCCACATTTCAATCCACAGTGTCCTTCTTCAGGGTGCTGAACTGCAGCATGGACAAAGCTCATGTCAGCATCATTCAGACCTTGAAGGGTAACAAAAGTACAAAAAAGACGAGTGGCATTCAGAAAGTGCTCACTCAAGACTATTATTTTATAATTCACTACATGATCAGAAGTATTCGGGGTCATTTGTCTGAAGCAAAGCTATTTTGGGAGTGCATTGATGTAAGCAGCACTCATGGTGCCCATGCTAAGAGATCTTCATTAGCACCACAGCTGGCACTGCAGCCTGACATTTATCTGGAACTGATCATTTCAGATATGAATTTTCTACAAGTAGATTAATGTTCATTGAGCGTCTGAGCTTTCAAGTCCTGGGGGCCCAAATGCACGTCACATTAATTAACTGAGGCCCCCCTTTTAAAATACCTGTACTGTACCTAGTATTGTCTGCATTTGTTTTTGTTAGTTATATAGATATTTCCATCTCTGTTTGGCATATTTTGTAGCTGCATGTTTTCTTGTGTGTTTTCCGTACACATGCCTTTTTCCTGCAGGCACAAAATTGACAAAAAAGGACTCTTTGCCAACAGAATTAGACATACATGATTTGTCTGATTGTTTGGCAGAAAAGTACATCATCATCATATTCATTATCTTGTAAAAGAAATGGACTAAACTCCTTGCAATGGTTGGTCATGGGGCAATGTTGAAAATATTCTTTTTGTCCCCTAAAATGGAGCTCAGCGTGAGTTCTTACAGGATGACTTCAATAACATTTTCTCATCACTGTAGTGATCAGCTGTTTCTAGGCATTCACTTGTCAGTAACCAATCAGATTCAGCTATTCACTTTTCAGTTAAACCAATCAGATTCAGCCATGTATTTCACAAGCCAATCACAGCATGACATCCTGTTTTAAAATCTGGTCTCTTCTCTTGTCAGTTGTCGTTTCAGGATCACAGTGCGACCCGCCTCCTCCCCTTCAACCACCGGTCGTCTCACCCATGTTCCCTGGGTCTCTCGATTGGTTTCCTGTGCATCTTCATCACCACCACCAGTGTCTAGACTCCATCGGGGGATATCTCTGGGTTTCCCTACCCCTTTAAAACATATTCGATACGATGGAGTCTAATCTCCATAGACTTTGTACATTTCATAATTTGGTCATGTAACAATAAATCTTTTCATATTTGCAAGGAAGTGTCTCCTGATTGAAACGTTTTGGGTGTGACTATGGGTTCTTACTGAAACTTCCAAAGGGAGTCCCATAACTCTCTTAATCTGTGTGTGTTTGTCAGCAGACAGAAAACGAGGCAAACCCTCCATTATTGGCCACAATGAGCAACAATGGGTCACTAGAGAGCTCATTTCCAGTTTAAACTGGCATTTGTTTTCATAAATTGGTGGAGTGATAGACAGGCAGCCCTAAATGCCACAGAGTAAATGTTGAGCTTAATTACCACAGTGTTGCTATAATTGGCTAAAATGTATAAAAGTGGCTGCAAAGCAAAACTATTATGCAAGTTTTTTTTTTGTCCACACTAGCTAAGCTACTACTTTGCAAGTTTAATTTCAAAGGATCTTCACACCCAGGCAGGTGTTTTCAGTTATCCTGCCTAATTACACCTCTGCTCAGGTTGAAGTTGGGAGGACTCCAAAATGTCATGAACTAGTGTAAATGTCGACAACATCCAAATATTTTTTGCATATGATCAAGCTTGAGATAATCAAAGTGTTAATGTTCAGGCCGTTCCTGGTGCAACAAATCTGACAGGCACCACAATTGAAAACACATGTGTGGGTGTGTTCAGGGGTGAATAGTCTTCAAGAAAGATTACTACATTTACTTTGTTCACAGAATAAGCACCAAACCTGGATGAGTATGAGGATGTGTTGCAGCTAGCATGCCTAACGGGAGCACTTTGTTTACCGCAAACAAAACAATTTTAGTGAGTGAGTAATATAATTAGTGAGTGTTATCTCTGTTACCTGCTCCAATTTTTACAAGCAGGAACAGATTAGATTATAAACAGAAAACACCCAATCATGTTTCAGCTTTTGACAAGAAAATTGTTGTAAAATATGGAGGTCCAAAGAAAACTAGTAAAGTATGGATGGATGGATGGATTGGTGTTTTACTGCTACATGTACTTGCATTGCATTTGTGACACAATTTCACACTAAGGCCCTGTTTACACGATGACGCTCGCGGAAGAAAACCAAAAAATATTTTATCGTTTGTGCCTTTCGTTTATATGGCGACGGTGTTTTTGGGGCTTAAAAACGCAAAAAAGTGAAACCACCCTCCAGAGTGGAAATCTTAAAAAAACGCTCCACCTTCACATTACCGTCTAAAGTAAAGAGTGAGATCTCTCACTCTGGAGTCATGGGAGGCTGAACAGCTGAAGGTAACACACACACACACACCCACACAAACACACACACACGCGGAATAAAAATTGACAACGCCACTTTTGCGTTTTCACTTCAGATCGTTTCCGTCTAAACAGACTAAATATCCACGTTTATTTCAAAAAGCAAAATATAAAAAGTCCAAGGTAATTTTATTTATACCCAAAAGTAGATTTGGTTTACAGCGAGTGTTGAGTGAGTCGGCCTCCTTTTGACGATAGAACGTGCTGCTTCATTCCGTAATCTAACGTTAACCTACGGCTAAATATTAACTAGCTGCATTCTTCGCCACATAGTCTTGGCGGCCAATGTTGGTCATTTCTCCCCAATGTCCGTTTGTGTAGTATTTGGTTTAGAAGCCGTTATTGGTGATTTTTCACGGTACAAAATCCTCCTATATACTCCGTTGCAGTAGCTCCAGCTGATACTAGTGAAACAACAGCGTAGGCTGCGGAGCAAAGCGCAGATTCCAGGAAACACTCTGGCCAATCAGAGCAGAGCGGGCATTGACGGGAGGGGGGTTTAAAGAGAAAGGCGCTCCAACAGAGCATCTCATACAGAGGGTGAATACAGGTGCAGCAGCCGTGGGCAGTATGAGAAAAATAAAGTGTTTTTTGAACATTAAAGCATGTAAACACGTTCTACTACAAACACAAAATACAAGTATTAACCTGAAAATGCTATATCATAGTTGCCCTTTAAAGAAGAATTGAGGGACAGTCCATCGAAGGCTCCGCATGTACCTGGAAATATGGCTTGCTGCTGTACAACAACAGCAAGGAGCAAGATGTTGTAAGGAGGCACAAAAGGATGGAGAAACCTGATTTGCAGGGCGGTATTCAGAAACATAGGGAGACGGGAGATAAATGAGTGGACAATGAGTCAGTGAGGAAGGCAATTATTTGGGGGGAGGAACACAATGAAGGGAGGATAGATGGGATGGAGAAGAGTGGGCAGTGAGAGGACGGGGTACAGAGAGAATGAAAAGAAAGAAAGGTAGAGGGAGGGAGGGACAGATGCAGAGAAAGAAGGGACAGACGAGAGGTAAGGGGTAAGGTTGTGCTGCTGTGAGAAGAAAATGCCATTGGCACACACACACACACAAACACACACACACAGCACACACATACAGATGGTAGAAATGCTTGAAATAGGAGCTAAAAAAGGGAACACACACACAACCCCCAGGATTTGTGTTGAAAAAGTGTGGAAGTGTGGTGTCAAGAACCCATGTGTGTGTGTGTGTGTGTGTGTGTGTGTGTGTGTGTGTGTGTGTGTGTGTATGTGTGTGTGTGTGTGTGTGTTCAATTTGCTGCCAGAACATGCATTCAAGTTATTCCCCATAAATGAAAGTGATCCATTAGCTGTTGTGAGAAAGTTAGCAGAGCACAGAATCCCTAAGTATGGCCAGATGGACTAACTGGCTGGCTGGCAGGAAGTAACAGGCTGTACGCTTCTTTTTGATTGGCTCTAATTATGATCTACTGCCGTGCCCAGAGAATTTGCTGAATGGGTGATGTGTGTTGTACGTGTGTGCGCACACACTCGTCTGTGGTGAATCCAGAGTTTTTGGAGGATAAATAGGACAGGCTAAGATGTTAAGCAGGTTAAAAAAAGATTTTGGGTTGACTTGAAGACTATATGGTA